>NW_006781931.1:861795-917783 GCF_000442215.2 Lipotes vexillifer | reverse complement strand
AAGAGCGGGTGATTTCAAGGGAAGCTTTCCTTAGTGGTGGTACTTCAGAGGCAAAGAGCCATCTTTTGGTTTTCACATGAACATTTATTTGAGAGGCTACAAGGACTGCTTTCTAACTATGATGCTGGAGGGCTGTGCGGTCCTTAAAAAATTAGCTAGCACAGCTCATTCACGTGCTCGTCATACACCTACATATTAGGTATGTGATGATTATTTCTTGATTTTTTCACACTCGACAGATTAAAAGAAAATTTTTTTAGTACAGTTTTAGGTTCACAGCAAAACTGAGAGGAAGGTACAGAGATTTCCCACATACCTCCTGCCCTGCCATGTGCACGGCCTCCCCCGCGATCAGCATCCCTCACCGCAGTGGTACGTTGGTTACATTTGATGAACCTACATTGATGCATCATAATCACCTAAAGCCCATAGTTTACATTACATACAGTTCATTCATAGTGTTGTATATTGTATGGGATATGACGACCTGTATTCATCATTGTAGTATACAGAGTATTTTCTCTGCCCTAAAGATCGTCTGTGCGCCACCTTCCCCCAACTTCTGGCAACCACTCATCTTTTTACTGTCTTCTTTCCCTGAATGTCGTATTGTTGGAATCATACAGTATGTAGCCTTTTCTGATTGGTTTCCTTCACCTAGGAATATGCATTTACGTTTCCACCATGTCTTTTCATGGCTTCATACCTTATTTCTTTTAGAGCTGAATGTACTACAGTTTATTTACCCATTTACCTATTGAAGGACATCTTAGTTGCTTTCAAGTTTTGGCAATTATGAATAAAGCTGCTATAAACATCCATATTTCTGTAAACATAAGTTTTCAACTCCTTTGGGTAAATACCAAGGAGTGATTGCTGGATCGTATGGTAAGAGTATGTTTACTTTTGTAAGAAACCACCAAATTGTCTTCCAAAGTGGCTGTACCATTTTGCATTCCCACCAGCAATGAATGAGAGTTCGTATCGCTCCATATTTTCACCAGCATTTGGTGTTGTCAGTGTTCTGAATTTTGGCCATTCTAATAGGTGTGTTAGTGGGTATTTTTTGAGCCGCTGTGAGAATATCAAATGGAGTCTCACTATTATATTCCAAACATTTCTAATTACATCAAATTCTGCCTGATTGATATAAAAATTTCTGGCAATTTAAATTTAATACATTTAACTTTTTCCTAACACCTAAGATCTTTAAAATAATAATGTTTTATTATGAAATAATGTTTAAAGGCAACTGTAAAACCAGGCCATAAGTATTATGTTCTTATCTTTAAAAATATGAAGACTTCTTGCAAATATTCAGTTTTTCTCAAACTTAAGTTTTTCTCAAAACTTTCCTTAAATATAATTTTTTCCACAGTAAGACTGCCATACAAATTTAGCTTTCCCATGTAAATTTGAGAAAGCTTGCACTTCATTTTATTTGTTTAATTGCTTTATGGCAAAAAGATACAAAATAAAACTTTAGATAGACATTAAAGAGTATAGAGTATATATAAAATTTTTAGTAGATTGCTTATCATTAGATACAGAACTTGGGTAGTTACTCCTTTCCAACATCAATACTTCTTGATCAGGTCTTGCTTATTTTAAGAATTTTCTTTCTCTAATTCCTAACATTTTTATCTCCATTTTATAAATTTATTTATTTATTTATTTTTGGTTGCACTGGGTCTTCGTTGCTGCACGCAGGCTTTATCTAGTTGCGGTGAGCGGGAGCCCCTCTTTGTCACGGGCTTCTCGTTGCAGTGGCTTCTCCTGTTGTGGAGCACAGGCTCTAGGCATGTGGACTTCAGCAGTTGTGGCACGCGGGCTCAGTAGTTCTGGCTCGTGGGCTCAGGAGCGCAGGCTCAGTAGTTGTGACGCATGAGCTTAGTTTTTCCGCAGTATTTGGGATCTTCCGGGACCAGGGCTCGAACCCATGTCCCCTGCATTGGCAGGTGGACTCTTAACCACTGCACCACCAGGGAAGCCCTCATCTCCATTTTATAAATGAAAAACATCAAAACACAGGAGTTCAGTAGATTCAAGTAATTTTGAGAACCAGTCCACTGTTTTATTCACTTCCTGCTTATCAAATTCACAGACGCGCGTTTATTAAGTGCCCTCTGCATGTCATGTCTTCATGGGCTCCCAGTAAAGTCTTCTCATGACAAGGTGTCCTGGTCATGAGATGGGGCCTCCAGTAGTGCTTGTTGCCTGCTAAGTGAATCTTGAGTTGCATCTTGGGTTGGAAGGAAGAGAGAAGGAGGCAGTTTTCCTTTAGGAAAACACACCCTTAAATCCTACCCTTTCCCAGTGACCCAATCTGACTTCCTCACTTCTCCTTTCTTAAGTGCTTAATCATCTGAATGTGTAGAGATAATGCTGGTCCACAGTTTGATATTGGACACATTGTCCTTGACAAGGCCATCTCACAATGGCCCCTGTAACATTCAAGCACCATAGACTATTGTGTCTTCCTGGGAACTCGCCCTCAAATCTAAGCCTTCCTCTCATTTTCATTGCCACGCTTAAGGCACTGTGATTATTTAACAGCTTCCCAACTGGTCTTTCTGCCTAGGCTTCTTTCTGCATTCCTCTGAACCATTTTCCACACTGCAGCCATGGTCACTGTTCTGAAGGGCAATCTGATCATGACCTGGCCCTGCTACAGCATGCCAATGGATCACCCTTCACCGGAGTTCTCATGCAAGGCCCTTGCAAAGTGGTCCCAGCCCACCCTCCAGACCTCTCTGGCCACGATTTTGCACTTGCACTCTCTGTTTCTCAACCACGGAACCTCTCACTACCCTCTAGGCAGGAAAACACGCGGATTTCTTGGGAAAAGGCATTCATCCCCTCCTTGCCCATTGTGATGGTCTTTGGTCCATTCGTAATAGTGACATTTAACATCTGTTGAGCACTTACTGTGTAGCAGGCATGGTGCTTTATATGAATTATCATTTTTATTGGTGCTATTGATGTAGGTGCCATTATTGTCCCTGCTTTAGAGAATAGGAAATGGAGGCCCAGGGAGGTGGCACAGCTAGTGAGTGGCAGAGCTGCCATTATGGACCAAGTCTTGATGATTCTAGAACCCATGTCCTTAACCACTGTGCCTTACTGTCTTCCAAACAAACATTTCTTCTAAAAATGATCATAACTAATAAAGAAGAATTTTAAGGTAAATGTGAAAAATTTAAACAGTAATTATTATAATTTTTACTCAATAATTTAACTTTGGTCTTTATTTCAGGAAAACTTTAATCTACTATTGGGTTTGTAGGAAAAAATTAATTTAAAAAGGATTACATGACTAAAATTCAGGTGCTTGCACTTACTGGTTCTTTGTTTTTCTATTATTTGCAGTGTTTCAGAATAGCCTTGATTTTCATAATCACACATTCTGTACAAAACAACACTTTGTAAAGCTGCTGTATTATAGGTGTGCTTGCTGTTTCAAATTACCTGTGTTGCAAAGGCCATTTTAATGGAAATAAAATTAGCTTAAAGATAGGAAGTGCCTTTTATTAGCTCAATGAAGCCATGGTCAATTCAATTAAAGTGTTAAAATATATTTCAGAGGAAGAATGTTTAGGGTCATAAATTAATTCAACATTGTTGAATTGTTGTTCCTAGGCACTTACTATTTACCTGGGAATGAGTACTGTGTTCGGTACTTTGAAGATAAATGTTATTTACAAAATGCCTAGTTAATAAAAACTTGCTTCAGAATGCTATGTTTGACATCCAAAATCTTTTTTTTTTTTTTAATTTTTATCTTGGCTGCATTGGGTCTTGTTGCTGCGTGCGGGCTTTCTCTGGCTGGGGTGAGCGGGGGCTACTCTTCGTTGTGGTGCGTGGGCCACATTGTGGTGGCTTCTAGAGCCAGCGCACACGCGGGCTTCAGTAGTTGCAGCACGCGGGCCCTATAGTGCATGGGCTTCAGTAGTTGTGGCGCATGGGCTTACTTGCTCTGTGGCATGTGGGATCTTCCCAGACCAGGGATCGAAACCGTGTCCCCTGCATTGGCAGGAGGATTCTTAACCACTGGGCCACCAGGGAAGTCCCTGACATCCAAGATCTTTATCCTGAACTTTGTGGCTGACAAGGTTTAATTTCATTTAAGCATGGGATAAGTTTGGTTAAGTTTGCAGGTAGATAAAAGTTGCAGGTTTATACAGATCACCTGTTTTGACTGTGTTTGTAAGATGTATTTCCACCTGTACTACGTAATGTGACCCCCAGATTTTTACCCTTTAATACACCAAGAGGGTTCGTATTTATAATTGGGCATTCCTTGAGTCATCTTCCTGAGGATGTGAGAGACATGCATGTGAAAATCCATTGCTTCCACCCGTCTTCTTTCTTTCCTTTCTTGGTCATTTGAAGACTCAAGAAAGGTGGTTAGTATCAGCCTATTTTTTCACACAGGTTGGGAACAGATGCACTTGTGTGAAAAAGAGTTTATTGAAATATGTACCAGGTGACCTTTTTGTAAAGTAGCCATGAAAAGACCTAGTTCCCTGTGTCCTGTTCACAATTCAAGAGGTGCCCCTGCATCAATTGGGCTAGAGGGAAATTCAGAAAATGGGCAACTTGATTAAACTTTAAGTGCCTGCTCCAAGTTTAAAAAGAACTTTAAAAAAAAAAAAAAAACCTCTTTTAGAATCGCCTTTCAACTAACATGAACTGCTTTGGGACATGGGCAGTCTTTATATTAAAGTGGTTAAGGATAAAACGGGTGGGGTATCACAAAGCTTTCTTTCTTTATGAGAGTTCACTGAAAATTCCTAGATCCCTTAAGATCAAATTTATGTAACATATCCACTTCAAAAATAACTTTGCCAGTGTCTTGCTTTAAAGAAAGATTCTGTTTGCTAATGGAAAAAAAGAAAATTTTGCTCAGCCACCAAAGTAATGAAACTCACTTGGTGCAGTGGTGGGTTTCCCACGGCAAAGTGCCACAGGAGGTGCAAAGGAAAGGAGCATTAATGTGGCCAAGTCCCAAACCCCGCCAGATGTACATAGCTCTCATTTAAAAATTTTTAGGGTATGTTTTGACTGTTGGCTACATTTATTAAAACAAGATACATTGTCAGATAAATATACTTTCTCTTGTCACATTAGGTGGTAATTCTATGTGCTGTGGTATAATTTAGAAACCAGCATTTACAATACCAAACTTGCAAATTTCAAGGCCTGAATTATCTGAGTAAAACTCAGTAAAACTTGTCTGCTTTGACCTGGTTCTATTGCAAATGGACTGTAGTCATTTAATTCCACATTATTCTAGTTGTACAAGCAAAGTAGAAAATGGCAATCCTAAAAAACCCCTGATTTCATTTGAAGTATTTAGGTAATTAAAACCAAATTGGGTTGTCCTGAGGGTAGTTGTCTCACTCTTCACTATTGGTTTATACATCCAGTGTCTTCATAGGAGACATTCTCAGTGCTTGGAGAAATGGGGCAGATTGCAGCAGACCATTTCTTCTGAATTTTAACTGGTTGGTTAATCTCCACTGTTAATCACTTTTAACTGTATTCCCTTCCTAACTGTCTTGAAATTGAAATACATTGTGGTTTTAAAAGTATTTCTCTTCATCCATTAACTATATAATTAGCAAAGAAATATAATATTCCTCAAAATAAGGTTTTAAAGTTTCTTTGCCATCACTCTTTTGACTTTCAATTATATAATCAACATTTGTATTAATACAATATAAATTGCCTAGATTAACTCCTTTATCCTTGTATCAGTAGATGTAAGCACACACTATCAAACATGACATTACATCTGATTCAAATTGTGCATATAGTGAAATTTCTTTGACGCTTACATTCTGATTTGCAATACCTCGCTGTATTGCTAACCAACCAAATTCAATAGACAGTTTGAGGCTCTGCCTAAATTAAAGAACTTTTTCTTAAGTTCAAAACCTTTTGAATTGAAAGTGTATTGTTAGGTTATACAGATAACACAAACTAAAGTGAAGCCTTAATCAAATTAAAACAATGTAAAGGATTGTTTGGCATGGGTCTTGTTCACCGAATCTCCCCACTGCATCATCTCATTTAATCCCCATCACAACTTGGTGAAGGAAATTTTACATTTCCATTGCGAAGTGGAGGAAAATGAGGCTAAGAGAGAATGAAGTGACATGCCCCCCATCAGGAAATTACTAAATGGGAGAGCTGGCATTCTAACTCAGGGCTGTCCTTCTGCACAGTGCACTGTCTCTTAATATTCTTCTCATGTATGTTGTCCACCAAGGCCCTGCATCTTTCTCTTCCACATGTTAGGTTGGTTATGTCGGAAAAACATGGTGAGCGGTTCGGTTGCCAGGGTGTACTGGGGGAATCATCTGTTCTCCTGTGCAGGTTCCATGTAACTCTCTTACTTTCAGGACTCCAGATCCACCATAGATCTGGGGACTCATAGGTATACAGTGACCTTATCATTTTTTATCCAAACCTGAACACTTGAGAGGTTGAAAGAGGGTGCCGTCAATAATTGTATGTGGAAAGGAGGCGCAAACTAAGATTTTCCAAATCAAAATGGGGCGTGTGGTAATGTTACATAAGCAGTGGTTGCTGGGAGGGTGTGCCATATCAGAACTGCAGGGGAGGGAATGCTGTGGGTTGAAATACACAATCGTGGGGACTGCTACTGATCCTGATCGGGACAAAGAAGATAGAGAAATTCTGGTTTAGAGCAGTATTTCTCAACTGTTTTTAAAAGCATATGCCTGGGGGCTTCCCTGGTGGCGCAGTGTTTGGGAGTCCGCCTGCCGATGCAGGGGACGCGGGTTCGTGCCCCGGTCCGGGAAGATCCCATATACTGCGGAGCGGCTGGGCCCGTGAGCCATGGCCGCTGAGCCTGCGCGTCCGGAGCCTGTGCTCCCCAAAGGGAGAGGCCACAACAGTGAGAGGCCCGCGTACCAAAAAAAAAAAAAAAAAAAAAAAAAAAAAAAGCACATGCCTATGCTGCTAAACACACAGGTCTGCCTTTAATGTTATTTGAATTGCTAAGTAAAGTAAACACTGGATCAAAGCCACAGGCAAGTTCTGCTTTGTTTTCCTCAACAAGATCAGCGAAGGGGTTGGAGTTGATCAAGTACATTAAGCCGCAGAAGTCTTGAAGTATCCCTTTTCTTTGGTAAAAGTCTAAAGCTAGAGCTAAAAATTCAGTAAATGTCTATTAACAACACAGTGGAGGGACTTTCCTGGCGGTCCCGTGGTTAAGACTCTGTGCTTCCACCGCAGGGGTGTGGGTTCGATCCCTGGTCGGGGTACTAAGATCCTGCCTGCCACGTGGTGCAGCCAAAAAAACCCAACCAAACAAACAAGTAAAAAAACACAGGGGAGGCAACAGTTTAGCTCCCTGAGTGCTATTTAAAAATTGGTTTTGTTGAAGACATTTTTCAGTATTAAAGATGACAGTGATAACTGTTGAGGGTTATGTACATGAGGGAGAAATAAAGTAGCCATTCTTTCAACATTTCAGGTCTGACTTTCCTAAATAAAGCAGAGAATTATCCATTATGAAGCCACAGTGCCTCTTGTGGAAGACCTGCTACTTTATATGAATTATCATTTTTATTGCCCACATTAGCACCGTTATGCTGTAGGTGCTATTATTGCCCCCATTTTAGAGAATGGGAAATAGAGGCACAGGGAGGTGGCACAGCTAGCTAGTGGCAAAGCTGCTGTGTGAACCAAGGCTCCAAGATTATCTTGTCAATAAGTGCAATTTACAGTTTATTGGAAGGCTGTAGGGTTATTGTTGCTAGGTTTTTTTTTTTTTTTTTTTAGAAATATAAGATGTATTATTCCTGCCTCAATGAGTAGATATTGCCAAATAAACTTCAGGATCAATTTGACTAGATGCTAATATAGAATACAGTTCAGTTTTAAATAAAAATGGGATTAAAATTCATCTCATAACTTTTATATGGGTGAATTCAAGAGTGTTTTCATTTTAAAATTGGAAGACAGATGCAAGGACAAATATAGAAAAATTAAGGACCCCTGAGCTATTTTTAACATTTTAAAATTAAGTTGACAGCTGTTGTTGTGTCAGAACTTAAATAACTTTGCTTCGTTAAAAAATAAATCCACAACATATGGATTTCAGCATGTTGTATATTTATTGTTTGTGCTTATTAGGGAAAGGCACATCAGTTGAAAAAAATGAGAAATTCTCCAGGGTATAAAAAGTTGTTCTTGTTAGCAGGCAAGCAGTCATAGTGCTATCAAGATATCTGTCCTTGGGCTTCCCTGGTAGTGCAGTGGTTGAGAGTCCATCTGCCGATGCAGGGGACATGGGTTCATGCCCCGGTCCAGGAGGATCCCACATGCCGCAGAGCGGCTGGGCCCGTGAGCCATGGCTGCTGAGCCTGCGCGTCCGGAGCCTGTGCTCCACAACGGGAGAGGCTACAACAGTGAGAGAGGCCCACGTACCGCAAAAAAAGAAAGAAAGAAAGATATCTGTCCTTAAAAATTTCTGATGCTTTTAATTTAGCTAACTTTTACAGTAAAATCAGTTTTCTTGCTTATGAAATGAAGGCATTATACTAGGCTGGGTTTTTTGTTTTGTTTTGTTATTTTGCGGTACGCTGGTCTCTCACTGTTGTGGCCTCTCCCGTTGCGAAGCACAGCCTCCGGACGCGCAGGCTCAGCAGCCATGGCTCACGGGCCTAGCCGCTCCGCAGCATGTGGTATCTTCCCGGACTGGGGCACGAGCATCGGCAGGCTGACTCTCAACCACTGCACCACCAGGAAAGCCCGAGGCTGGGTTTTTAATTCTCTTAGTTTTAGAATTACAAACTCAAATCTAGAAGAGACATCCTGAGACCTTTTAGTTCCTCCTTCGTGCTTTAGAAATTCATGTCCGTGTGATGTGCAGAAAGAAACCCATTTATTATGCAGAGAAACACTTTTCAGACTACTAAAGTCCCCACTCTTCTTGTTAAGTGTCCAGTTAAGTATTTAAGGACACATTTGCCTTTTATCAACAGAAATTCCTTTCCTTTTCCTTCAAGCTTGGGACTTAAGAGCTGCAAGGTGACCTTGAGCTGGGAGGAGGCAGTGAGACTGGTATTCAAGGATGGCCTTAAAAATAAGCCCATGGAAAAAATGAAATGGGGACCTCTGGTTAAAGACGGAAGATTGAATATGCACATTTACCTCTGTCCTCTTTCAGAATTTCACTAAGATGACAGTAAATAAATTACTTTTTAAAAGGAGATAACCCACAAAGATGAGAATGGGAAAGAAGAAAATAACACATCTTGGAGGCTGGAAGCAAGATACAGTCACCCTCTGTACCCATGGGTTCTGCATTCTCGCATACACAGGTTGGACTATAAAGGGACTTGAACATTCTATGGGGGGATCCTGGAACCAATCCCCTGTGGATACTGAGGGATGACTGTAATTGGTAATGGACTTAGAAGACTCAAGGAAGCAGATCCTAATCTAGAACTAGAGAAAGTTCAGATGCAACCTGAGTTATTCCGTAGACATCCCAAAAGGCTCAAGAAGGTTTACCCTTGGGAGAGTAGAACAAGCCTCTCTAGCCTGTGAGACACCAAGCACAACTGAGGGGGGGGGCTGTCGGGCTGCACCCCACAGGCCCACTAGGCCTGCACTTGCCCAGCTTCAAGAGCGAAGAAAGAACCCAGAGTCAGCAGCAGAGACCTCAGTGGTTTAATGGACAGGGGGAGCTTACATGTCTGAAGCAAGGTCCTGGAGTGACATCCACTGTGTGCAGTGGACAGAGGACAGGACGTGGCGGCAGCCTTTGCTCCCAGGGGGAAGGGGAGATTACCAGTTATAAGGGGAATTAACAACAGGTTGGCTCATTGGTTACCAGGAAGCTAGCAGAGGGGCACAGCCCTCACCACCCTTTTGATAAGCATAGTGGAGAGTTCTGATCTAAAGCTAGAACAATCATTAGCTTTGGGCCTGGGGCAAGTATGTAGGAAGGTCAGTCATGTGAGTAGCGTGTAGCTAAAGCAGGCACTGGTCAAGTAGGAGCTGTACAGAGAGCAAGAGAACAGGCATCTTGGGTGGCCTGACCATACAGGGATCCCTAACCAAAACCAGAGGAGTCAGGTAATGTGCCTCAACTTACCTTCCACATCATTCAGCTGGGTATCATCCTGTAGGCAGGAGATGGGAAGTGTTCTCTGGAGAATCTGGTTAGCCAAAAGTGGGCAAAAGATGAAACAAAACTAGAGATACCGACTTTGGGGGTTCCTGTATTAACTTAGTCTAGAGTGAAGACAGAGTCAAAAAGCTCCCTTCCCCTGATCCCATTCTCCCAAAAACAGACAACGTCCAATCAGATTTTTAGTGTCTCACTCTGAAATATGAACAGATAGCCAAGGATCATCAGACATTAGAAGAATGTCTGGAAGACACTGGAAGAAATATCTAATATGAAATGAACAGAGAGAGAGAGAGAGAATACTGATAGAACAGATACTACCCAGGGAGAAGAACACTTAAAAAAAAAAGAGGGCTTCCCTCGTGGCGCAGTGGTTGAGAGTCCGCCTGCCAATGCAGGGGACACGGGTTCGTGCCCCGGTCCGGGAAGATCCCACGTGCCGCAGAGCGGCTGGGCCCGTGAGCCATGGCCGCTGAGCCTGCGCGTCCGGAGCCTGTGCTCCGCAACGGGAGAGGCCACAAGAGTGAGAGGACTGCATACCGCAAAAAAAAAAGAAAAAAAAAAGAAAAAGAAAAAAATATATATAATTAGCATTGTCTGAGAAAGGAGAAGATAGTGTACCCAGTAAACAAGAACAGAATGCTACAAAAAAGGAACCTTCATGGGCAAACAAAGCAACTCTTGGTAATTAAAAATAAGAAGTGAAAATCCATCCCCTAGAAGCCTTGGAAGCTACAATAATAGAAAATCTCCTAGAAAGTAAAATGAAAGCACTAAGAAATGAAAAATATGAGAAAAGATGAGAAAATGGGAAGTCGGGTCCAGGGAACCAACATCTAAATAGGAGGAGAAAATGGAGGGGAGAATATCATCAAAGAAATCATTCCATAAATTTTCCTGAACTGAAGGAAATGAATTTCTGGATGGAAAGGCCCACCAAATATCCTGTCCAGTGTATGAAAATAGACTCAATATGAAGGCACATCATCAGGTAATTTTAGAATGCTAGGAATATAAAAGGTCCTACAACCTTTCAGAAAGGGTAGAAAAACAGGTTTCATGTAAAGGATGAAGAATCAGAATGGCAACGCTGGCAGCTAAAAGACGGCAGAGTGATGCCTTCAAAATTCTCTGGAGAAATCAGTTTGGGCTTAGAATTCACTAGTCCATCAAAGTATCATTTGAAGTTAAGGGTAGGTCATGGTAATATCAGGGATGCGAGGTTTCGACTGGTTTACCTCCCATGAAAGGGTGCGTGAGATAGAGTGAGGGTAGGAGTTAATAGATAATACATTTTATAAAAAGAAAAATCACATTATTAATATCTCTGCCCTATCTAGAGAAGTAGAGATAAATAGTAAAAGGATCAATAAAAAGCGATGAACTTGGCTGTCTTTGGGAAGCAGAAAAGGGGAGAGGGAGGTACAGGAGGGGACTGCTATTTTTCAAAAAAAGCCTTTTAGAATTGTTTGATTTTTAAAGTATGTGCTTATAGAATTTCAATGAAATGAAATTTTAAAAAAGAAACTTGAAAAGTAGAATAGACCAGGATGGGCAAAGAAACTGTTTTCATTTTTGATAATGTGGATCTTTCAATTTGACAACGTATAATAGATAAATTGTTCAGATCTAATTTTAGCTTATCAGCCAGTGAGTTTCCCAAGGCATTTTTGTTGGTCTGCATGCAATCATTCTCTTGTAACAAAAATTAAGCCGTATTTGGATATCTATTTCTTATAAGAACACTGAGAGGAAATTCAGAAATAAAAATAGATGATGATCATTCTTCTTCCACTGAATAACCATGAGATAAGAGTTCTATCTGGTAGGGGATTTAATAGTCTCCCAGCACACACAGAGGAAAATATGAAATGCAGAAATAAAAGGATCTGTAATTCCAGAATGGAAGACATAGTTTCATTTGCTGTAACCTGAAACTAATTGCTTTATTAGATCATTAATGTTTCATGATTTGGGGATATATTTGTATACCAAACAACTGTTGGACTATTTTATTGCAATGAAGATGTCTCAAAGGATTTTTAAAGACAACAAATATATATTGGAATGGTTATAGTCTTGGGGCTACTGTATATACTAAATTGAATAGCTCACTAATATACAGTGAGATTATATCCATGTTTTATTGTGTAATAATTTTTTAAAAGAGATACACTAAAGCTTTAAGAGAGACATAAAAATGAGGAAAGAGTTGACAGTATATATTTAAATAGAGGGAGTAGTGAGTTGCTTCAGGGCAAAAAGCAGCTGTTGTTCCTCTTTATACCACAGTGTCCAGCACGGTTGCTTATATCCATTTATGTAACACATATTAATTGAGTACCTACTATGCACCAGGTCCTGGAGCTACATCAGTGAACAAAACTGACAGATCCTTGCCTGGTGGAGCTTACATTCTAGTGGTGTTGGGGGCAGGGATGGAGGCAGGGGCCAAACAAAATAATAGTCTGTGAGATGGGGCTAGGAGCTATGAAGAAAAATAACTCGGGAGAAAGAGATGAGAAGTGAGGGGCAGAGAGAGGGCTGGGTGCAATTTTAATTAGGGTGGATACATAACGGGCTCACTAAAATGCCTGTTGAAATTATTTCTTGACAAAAACAAATCTGTCCATCTCCCTGAGAACCTTGTCTGAATTCGTTCTTTTTTCCCCCTTTGGCTGATTAGTAGGACATGCGCGGTTAGGCATTCAGGCTCATCATTGGGGTTGAAGCATAGACAGGAACCTGAAAAGAACTAGGGCGAGGTTGCTTGAATAGCACGACCCCACTGGGGGTAGAGTGATGGCTTAAAGGACTGCCCAGACCTCACAGTCTTATTGGTGTTCAGTAAGGCCACCAAGCTCTTTGCAAAGTACAAAGGGTTCCCTATAATAATTGGAGGTTGTTTGCTTGTTTTTAAAACACCGTTGATATCCTAGAATGTACAAAGTACAGGCTTTGAAAAATAAAGAAAACCTTATAACTTACTGTTTGATGTTGACAAAATCAAGCTGTTCCTTATTTGGCCTCCTGCTTCCAGTATCTAAGTGCCTGGGTTTCTTTGAAATAACGCTATCTATACATGTCTCTAATACACATCTCCAAGAAAGGCCTGGAGAACCTCAAAGGTAAGTTTTTCAATCATTTCCATACCTGTTTTCCTGTGGAACTTGGTTTGGGAAAGTTCATATTGTTTTTGATTTTCAGGAAAGTTAAACAAACAAGGCCAACAGGTCAGAGCCCCCATCACAAGGCCAGACCCTCAGAGGGAATACAGCAAATTCTTTTCTTCTGTTATCCTCGTACCTGTAGGCTTTCTCTTTGCATCCTGCGAAGCCAGTGTAGACTTTTATTTTTATCCACATCTGTAAATTTCATGCGGACACCTTCAGATGATTCTGGGTTATCTGCAGACATACTTCTTTCTCTCTCTCTCTCTGTCTCTCTCTGATTATGTGCTGAGGACGCTGCGCTGAAGCTCACTTCCATCCCCTGGCAGCTTCCTCACCCTAGTAGAAAAATGAGACCCTGGCTTTTGAGAACTCCATGTTGGGAGTAAATGGTGTTTAAACTGAAGTTTCCCCTGGCTTTATTGGTAAAGACAGAGTCCTTGACTACTCTGCAGGCGTGATGCCCTTGACTGTCCCGCCTGGCCTTTATTGTGGGATGAGCTGTTGGAATGTGTATGTAAACATCCCAGTGAGGGGCAAACTCAGGGCATCCTCTGTGCGGTGCCCGCTTCTTTTGAAGTGTCTGGTGATTGTACCATTGTCATGCCAGTTGGAGGAATCCTTTGTTTTACAATGGCAGGGCTCTGAAGAGCTAGCTGATAAGACTTGGGACCCTGGTGTGAAACTGACCCTTTGAACTAGGAAGAATCTTTTAAGATAAGCAAGCCTTGGCATTTTTATCACACACTTTTTATTAGGGCTCTGAATGGAGCAGGTTAGTGTCCCCGCTAGGCAGGTAAATAAAGGTTTTTCAAGCTCTTCAGTAATGACACAGGCTAAGACCTGAGCTCCTTTTTGACAAAGATGTAAACCTTCCAGTTGCCCATCTCAATGAAGATTTTTGGGAAATAGTATCAATTTGGGGGATTTGTTTGTTTACGCACAACAAAAAGATGAATTGTACCAGGAATAAAATACAAATGAAACTCAAAGACTTTTTCAAGAAAATGTTATGTTTCTGACTAAAAAATGATCTTGATTATCTTTCAGACCAAATGGCATGACATATTTCTTAATAAAGGTCATTGGTAGAACAGAAAGTAGAAAAACTGGGTACAGGGTAATCATTTTTTAATTGACATTTTAATATCCTGAATGTTCCACATCTCGGATATTCTCATAAGATGAATGGCACTCATCATTCAACCATTCAGTCACTCAACAAACCTTTGTCAGTCCTGACGGCGTGTTTTTGGGGGCAGTGCTGAGCACGACCATCTCGCTCTCCATCTACATAAGTCCTACATAAGCCCAGCGGAGACCCCAGACGTCACACAAATGGTTAAAGGGTGAACTGAATATGGTAGGGAAGTGAGAGGTGCTGTGGCAACATTATTCTTAAGAAGTCCTTTAGAACTTCATTCTGGAGTGTGCTTTAAAGGAAGAATCTCATTTTCCTTTTTCAGCAGTTCTTTGAGAGTTTCTACGTTTTATGTCCGAGTTTGCTTTCCAACTGTTCCTTCACGTTAGCCTAAATGTATCCCGAGATGGTTTCCCAAAATAGAATTTTCTATTCAGACTAAGGAGCCGCGGATGAGATGGGGAATTTAGGGTACATGCCTGGGAAATTTCATTGGAAGTTTTGTACTGTCTAAACCCCAAAGACACAAGAAGGGTCCGTGAGGCTGCACAGACGGTCAGGCCCATCACTGTGTGTGGGCTTCTCTCCTGCTGCCCTCGCTGGGAATTCGGGCATTGGGCCCACTTCACCATGCTGGGGCGTGGCAATAAATGCTAAAACCAGCCTTTGGTTAAGGTGGCCCCTGTGCATACAGCTGACCCCCATTCCTAGGTTTTCTAGACTGAAGAATTCAGAGAAGTAGAGGATTTCACGGCCAAAAGACCTCAGAGATCATCTACCATTTTGTGGGTGAGAAATTGCGGCCCAGAGGGTAAAGGTCTTCCATCCAGTTACTGACAGAGGCAGGACTACCATGCCAAGCCCTGCCCTCCCCTCCAACCCAGATCCGGAGTGGAACAGCCCCCGCTCCAGGACCCTGCGAGTGCGCCCACCCACTTCCATCACGCTTCTTCATGCTCTCACCGCTTCCGGGACCTCTCTGCCCGTCTGTGTTGGAAGCCCGCAGCTGTGAGCGATTTCCCACGTTTGACCTAATCTAAATGTCTCTCTATATTGTTTTTCCTTTAAACAAACAACTAAATAATAATGCTGTTTATAATAGCTCTCTAAGTAATAAGTAAAACTCTAAAGAATAAAGCTATTTATGCAACAGTTCTTTATCAATGAGTTCCGTTGATGAATTTCTAATTTGGTGTATGTTATATACCCATACATAAAACTGTTGAGCCCAGACCAATAAAGCTTATCCTAAAAACTACAGTAGGGATTTACAGATTTATTACCACTTGCCTTTTTTTCCCCTCAAACAGTAGCTCATTTGTGGGAATTACATTACACATTATGTTCAGGCACACTTCAGTTTTCAGCCAAAAAACTCCATGGTACAGGATATTCTAACAGGAAAGTATGTTGTGCTAAGATTATTGCCATATAATAAGTTCTTAGTGCCCTTAAGCAGCATGAGTGGGGAGGATCCTTTATAAAAATTCTTAGTCTAGGACAAACATTCCACCCCCTTCCCCTTTTCCTGTTCCCTCCTTCCTTCTCAGAGCCACATTCTCCATACTTCTCATTTTCCACTGTAACCATTACCAAAGAAGGATTATCTTTTCATGATTTTTTACAAATGTAAAAGCAGTGTTCTCAATCGTTGTTAAAGTATATTTTCACTTTTGCTTATTTATACAGTTAACTTTTGTAAAACCCCATAGTGACAAATCGATGGATTAATTCAAATAAGATTGATGTAATTGCATTTCATATCCTGATAAAAATCACACAGGAACAGGAGGTGTAATCCTATCCTACTCTGTGTCCTCAGATATGTATTTATCTTGTTCTCTGACTAATGAGGGAAAACTAATCTTGTCAATACTGTGATTCAGCCTGGTGATAAGCTTCTATGTCATCTGTCACATGACTAACCACAGTCATCTTCTGTTTCCCTGCATTAAATCAACACAGATGCGTTGGCTTTGGAAATGTCCATCAACCTCATTTAGGCTCTGCTTTCTGCTCAGCGCGATGCAACCTTCACTGATGGTGTGATGGGGATTGGAGGTTAGTTCCTCCAGAATAATTCTTTCTTACAGTAATATTAATAATGGCTGGAGGAAAAAATCTTCCACGTAATAAAACAAACAAAGACTGAGCACGAAAAAAGCTTGTGCAAGAAGAAAGGGAAAATACTATAGCAGAGAAGAGCAAGAGATATAGTTGTGGACAGTGAATCGTTCGTTGTTGTTACTTTGGGACAGATAGCAAGTTGTGGGTTAGGGGAAGCCTTTTCTATCCTCTGCCAAGACAGTGCTCTCCCAGTGAATTAGTTTGTTTAGTTCAAACACCTTCCCAGCTTATGTCTATAAGGGTCACGTGATTTATTATTTTTCTGCTTTGTCTACACACCTTGATCTTCTTAGTATTTTCAGTAAATATCCCGTCTCCCGAAATGACATGTGATCTGCTTGCTACGTGTCCATGTGCTGGGAAGCTAATGAACACTCAGAACTCAGGGAGACAGCAGCTTCCCAGCAGCCTTCAAGTTTCAACAGCCTTACCCAGCAGGACAGCAGTTAATTTACATCAATGGGAGCAGTACTCGCCTCAAAAGCATCCTGAGAGTGGAGCTTTTGCAGAGGAAATGTGTTGAAATGACAGAAAGTATGCATAAATAAAATTAAGCATTGTATGTCCCCCAAATTATGGGTTTAAATATTAGATATTAAATGGCTTTGAGTTCTAAATTTCTCACTTCATGCTTTTCTCTAACCCATTCTAGAAACCATAGTTCTCAAATGTTTTATGGATTAAAACCAGCACCACAGGCCACATCAAAAGAATAGTTTCACCTAATGTAATAAAAGAGAAGTTAACTTTCACTTGAGCAAGACATCTTAACTAAGGTGGGTCAGATCCCTAAAATGATATGTATCCCTTTAGAACTTTTTATGAAAGAGATCTGAGATTTACTCATCAACATGCCTGCTTCATAAGCAATATTGAAGATGCTGGAGGGTAGAATTTTGCTTCGACCAACTACTCAATAAGAACTTGAAGTCGTTGCTCTTTTTCATTCCGCAAATTTACCACTGTCTTAGGAGAGCTAGTAACCAAAGTGAATGGTGTCTATAGACCAATGCATGGTTCCTAAACCCAGCTACAAACTGCAATTACCTGGGAAGCCTGCCTGAAATGCAAATTTCTGGGTCCTAACTCAGACTTATTGAATCAAAATCTATAGGGATGTGGTCCAGGCATCTATATATTTTTAGGCTTTCCAGGTGATTCTTAAACTGTCAACCAGCTCAGCATCAATTGCTCTTGGCTCACCGTTATTAGGGACAATGCCCATCCATAATATCTAATAGCAAGTTCTCTTGCCCCATTGTACAAAGAGAATTTTTTAATCCATTTAATAGACACTTTTGGAGTATCTGTGCAGGACAGAAACAGTTCCACCTTCACTGGGAATTACTGGCCTGCAGCCCATAAAACACACATGCCCAAATCCAAATCCATGTACCCACGTGGATACTACATGGTCAAGGAGTGGGGCCCTTGGCGGTCATGTTGCATTCCAACCCCAGAAGTGAGAGGGGGCCATTTTTTAACCTCATAGACTAAGGAGCCACCAAGCCCTGTCTGAAAGGAAAGAAGCACAAAATGTTAACCAGAAAGAAGCAGACGGAAGACTAGAGGAAGAAAGAATACCGTAGTTTTCTGAGCCTTTCTCTTTCTGAATCACATTTTCTGAAGCTCAGCTACAATCCTGCTCTGTGTTGCCTGAGACACCTCTTGTATCCATCCAGCAAGTGATCAGTCCCCACCCTTTTTCCCCTACAATTAGTCTGGTTTCTGTTACTTACAAAAAGAGTCCTCACTAATACACACATCATTAATTTCAACACATCCCAGTTTGCAGCAGTATAGCTCCCTAAGGTACTTCCCATGCTTGGATGCCACCAAAAGGGACAAGAAGTAGCCCCGTCTGTAGAGTCGGTTCCGAGTGACCCAAGTTCCACTCAGACGCTCTGCCCAGATGTGCTCACTTGGGAGGCAGGTACACTTGTTCATCATCGGAATATTCTCCTTAAAGACCCTTGGATTATAACTAAGCAATTTTCCTATACTCTGCCTACCAGATTTCCCTGAACAAGAAGTTTCCTTTCCTGGCACCACTCCCAGGACTCTGGCCCAGGAGAGGCGCCTCTGAGCCTACTCTGGCTCTGTTTTCAGAAATCTGCATTCAACTTTTAACCTCCCCTGCTTTTTTTAAAAAAAATTAATTAATTAATTAATTTTTGGCTGCGTTGGGTCTTCGTTTCTGTGCGAGGGCTTTCTCTAATTGCGGCGAGCGGGGGCCCCTCTTCATCGCGGTGCGCGGGCCTCTCACTGTCGCGGCCTCTCTTGTTGGGGAGCACAGGCTCCAGACGCGCAGGCTCAGTAGCTGTGGCTCACGGGCCTAGACGCTCCGCGTCATGTGGGATCTTCCCAGACCAGGGCTCGAACCCGTATCCCTTGCATCGGCAGGCGGACTCTCAACCACTGCGCCAGCAGGGAAGCCCCATCCCCTGCTTTTTAAACACCCTCATATTTTATGACATAGACTTTTCCTAGGACTCCACTTTTCTTCGCATCTCATTTCCCTTTTTAAAAAACCATCAGCAGAATTAATACTCCAGTGTGATGATCATTTAGAACTTCTAAAATCCATGTATGATTTTTGTGAGGAAGTGGGGGTTTTGTTGTTGTTGTTTTTGCCACAGACGTAAAATTTAAACTAGATGTTTGTGTCAAACCTCTTTTCCCCAAGAATCCCCTTTGTCACTTAATTAAATAACCAGGACCCCCTCTCGAATTACTTGCAGATTGACGATGGGAGGACCACAGGGACGGATTTGTGGAGGATGTGGGAATCTCAAACTTGACCTAGGGTCATCCCTTTATTATGGTAATTGAGTTAGGGAAGGAAGAAAGTGTGGGGATAAAGATTTCCACAGCTGAGCGTTACCCCAGCTGGGAATATTCTGATGAGAATTTATTTTGGACATTCACATTTCTTACGACTGTTAAGACCTAGAAGAAAAATCAGCTTTCATAATTTGTTACTTGTTTGTTTGTTTTTGGTTGGTTGGTGCTTTCCTTAGAACAGACATTGAAGTCTATGGCCCTTAATTGTTTGTTTTTTGTGTAAGTGTTACATGGAAGAGCTCTAAATAGACTGTCTCTTATGATGGTTTTGTAAAGGTCTGTGCTCTTTTCTGTGATTACTTTAGTTAAGATCTGTATTGTGATAGTCTATTTGGGAAAATTCCAGGGATTTTAGTGTGTGTCTTAATTTCTTTACTACCCAGCACTGCAAAGAATCTATCCCCTTGTGTAAAATGAGTGTGAGGAAAGTCTGGACATGCTCATCCAGGTGGGGAGTCGCTAAGCCCAGAACTGTTCTAGATAAGTAACAGGTGTGAAGTGTTGTCAAAAGGCCCTTCTCTTTGACAGGTGAATTGAGCCATAAAAATTTTGAATAATTTATGCAAGTCTGTGGAAGCCCAGATATAGATTGTTAATCCAGGGTTCAGAAAGCGCTGGTGTCAATTTCATAATGAAATCCTTACAGTTTATTTTTTGTGTGTGTCTCTTATCTTTGGCTGAGGTGAAAATATTCAGATTGCCCCATAAGTCAAAATTAATTTTGTAAACTATTATCCATGGTCTTAGCATCTTCTCTGTGCTTCTAAGTAAAATCAGAGCTTATCACAACCATATGTTTCAATTTATATTTTAAAATATTACAAGATGGCCAAGACTGGGGTTAAGAAACCTTTAAAACATCTTTAATTTCAGTGAACTGCTAAATTTGCATACTCTTCTTGTCAGCTGGATTTTTCCTCCTCAAAAAAAGGAAAGCAGAGCAACACGTGGTTTGTTACATTCACTGCTCCTCTTAGCCTGTTTTGCATTAGGAGGTTATAGAAACCTAAGACTGAAAGCTCCATAAGGAAACCTTACCATGAAGGAAAGA
This sequence comes from Lipotes vexillifer, assembly GCF_000442215.2. Classification (NCBI taxonomy): domain Eukaryota; kingdom Metazoa; phylum Chordata; class Mammalia; order Artiodactyla; family Lipotidae; genus Lipotes; species Lipotes vexillifer. Next base: position 897,276 of record NW_006781931.1, on the reverse strand, counting down.
AATAGAGAAAAGAGACATCTGAAACTTGGCCCTTTTTCCCCATATGCCCTAAGAATGCATTCCAGTGTAAAATGTGGGTCCCTGATAGTTGGAAGTATAATGGAGCAGAGAAGCAAATACTTAAAAAAAAAATCATGCCTATTAATACCTTGGCTAAGTAGCCCCTATATTTCCCCTTTAAGAGCTATCTAACACATAAAACCCTCTGGAAAAAAAAACAGAACCATAAATGTCCATTCATTCCCAAGCCATTCTTTAAATTAACTGTCAGTTCCTCACCTACTCAAAACAAAAACTGCCACCGAGCATCTACCCAGTGAGGGTCCTAGCTGCCATACCTGTTGACAAGCTTCTAGGAGTCACATGGCAGAGGTCCCAGCCCACTTTTTCCTAATTTGTCCTAGCGCTGTTAGCGGTGATAATATCTTCCTCACGACGCGCAGAAGATTTGCAGCCTAGCTAGCACACTAGTGGTCATCTTGAATTCTTTTTCCCCTTATAATTCCACTACAAATTAAATTTTTTATTACACAGCATCAGCGTCAAAATGCCTAGATGTTCCTACTATAGGCTTTCAAGGAAATCAAATAGTTATGTATGTGAACATCATACTTATTCTCCCTAAGAACTCTCTTAATTAGGCATGAGAAACATTTTTCTGTAGAGTGACCAGCATTCTTCTGTAGATTTTAATTTCCCTGATTGTGCAAAAAAAAAAAAAAATGCACTTCATGAACGGTGTTCTTAGGAATCAGATAGTTACATGTTCAGGAAAGTCACTGTAAAGATTCTTGGAAAGACAAGAAGATGATCAGAAATGTTGCTTGTGCAGGAAGTGGCGCTCCTCTTTTATCTTTTGAATGGTGGCTCCGTTTGAAGAGGTTATCTACCATGTCGTTGGATTTTTTTCAAAAAACATTTGACTCCTTATATCCTTAAAGCATTATGTCATAAAACTATTTTGCTAATGATACGTTCAGTCTTCACTAAATTACTCCCCCTCTGAAACTTACCTTTCCAAAAGGTGGAGAGAAGCATTTCAGAGATTCCTGGAATCTTGTTAGCATCTATTGAAAGAAGCTAAAAACTTCAGAAATGGTGGATAATGGAAACGTGGTTTGTTCTATTACATAAGCAACAAAGTAGTCAGCAGTCTTAAATCAGAGCTAGAGTTTGTGTTAAGTAAAAAATGTGTGCCCTTCAGTAAGAAGCAGATTGTCTTTACAAGCCTGTGTGGTATTATATGAGTCTTAATAGTTTCCTATTATTTGTGCTCATCTGCAACAAATTTTTGTTGGGGAACATACTGGCAATTACAATTGCCAAGAAATGCTGCCAGACAGACTATTAATTCTATTGTCTTTTGTTTCTTTCATGTGCTACAACTGAACTGAAGGACCTTAGTAAAATAATAATAATAATGTATTATGGTCCTGGGAGTTGAGCTGTGATCAATTTTGTCTGACAGGCTTGTTAATGGCTGTATTATTACTTCAGTGCCTTTTTGCCTTTAGGATGTCGTGTGAGATGCGTTCAGCAGAATGGGTCACACACGAGCTATAAAGCGAACCATTCTCATGGTTTGCCCTTTGTTCAGCATAATCTGCCTCTAAGTTGAGGAGCTTATGGTGGGCTTCTGAACCCAACCGAGAGTGATACCCTTACTTGAATAGGAGCTTAGCACACCCTGATACTGTAATGACGAATAGTTGCATCAGAGCAACTGTTATATAAATGATCTTCAGATACAGGCCAGTTTTGTTGTATTTGGACAATAAATGATTTTGTATCTGTAGAAATTAAAATGGTGCAGTGAACTGCTTCCAAAAGCTCAGAGTCGCATTTGTCTGAGGATCCCCAGGATTGGGGGCTGAGGGTGATCCAGCTCCTTTGAGCTGTGCAACATATTGGTCCTAGAGGTCAGCACAGCCAGTGTGTTGGCTGTGCACCCCTCAGTGAGGCCGACAATCACGGCTTCATTTCTAGATGAAATCATGCAGTATGAAACTTCTAGAATTATCCTTCCTACTTTCTGGTGATACCACTGAGTGACAAGTTAGGGAAAGCAAAGCATTTTATTTCACTATTTATAAGAAGCTCTGCTTTAAAAGCAAATAACACAGTGGTTTAAGACTGTAGGCTTTGATGTCAGACCCAGTTCTGAATACAGGCTCTTGCACTAATTCACTGATGATCGGATGACTGAGCAACTTACCTTACTTTTCTCATTTGTAAAATGAGGAATATAAAATCTACCTTATCACGTGGTTATCAGGATTTTTTTTAATATACAGGATTTAGCACAAGGCCTAGTGTACAAGTACTCCATACATTATAGCTGCTTAATAATAATAATAATAATAATAGAGGTTCACTTGACATTATGTTCTTACTCAATATATCACCAGATAAAATGCAGTAAATATGTCCAAAGTGACACGCAATTCTAATACATACTTGACTGCTCATTCTATCCCACCCCCATCTTTAGGTCACTGCATGTTCAGTGAAAGGAAGGCCCTGTACAAGGTACTCGATGGCCTGCTATGAGGCAGTGCTCCCTTTCCCCAAAGGGCACTAGGGATGTTTGTAGCCTCCAGATCCACCCAGACCGCAGTTTTATCCCTGACAAACAGCTTCCTCACCATGATCATCATGGGATGATGTTACTGCTTTTTGTTTGGGAAAGCTCTTTGAAGGAATTAGAAACATCAGGAGGTCTATTTCTCAAAATACATCTCTTCCATACACTAATATTAACCAAAATAATGACTACAGCCTATCTTCATTGGTGTAGCTGCTGAGTGGAAAGTTTGACCCTCTGGGTTATCCCAAAGCTGTGTGCACAGAGGAAGAGAAACACATCACTTGAGTTAATAGAATTTCTAATTGAAAAAGAAAATAAGCAGTAATTATGGTGTAGGGACTGGTCTGAATAAGATAGGTATCTTGGGGCTAATGGAGGGTCTTGGAGCAATGGAAGTGCAGCATAGAAACCTTTGGTCTGATGGGGCCTCAGGGAACATTCCTGGACCCATCCCAAATTAAGTCCTGAAGTAAGAGTTAGCCAGGCAAATAAAAGTGAGTGGCTAGACAGTTGCAAGTAGAGGAAGCAGCGGAATTAGGCAAAGGGTCATGAAACAACATGATACACTTAGAAACCACCAGTTCTGGAGCCAAAGGTGAGGTATGACAAGTGATGGAGATAGGGTTGGAGGGATCAGTAGGGGCTGGAGATGGAGGACCTTCCTTTATTCCATGGAGGTGTTGGGAAAGCTGAAGAAGGGAATTTTAAAGGAGAATGACATAGCTTTGTGGTGGTCAAGTGAGGGAGAATGAGTGGAGGGAAGAGAAGCCCTGAGGCTATGTTAGGCTGCAGTAGCATCCCAGGGTTGGGGAGATGGGTGGGCAGCAGTTTCAGGGGTGGGAGAGGGATATACAAATCAACAGAGAAAATTGAAAAGATGCAAAGATTTGATAAGCAACTGACTGAGGGCAGGCAAGAGGGAGGGCGCCTAATGAAGGAAGTACATGTGATGGTCAGGTGTCTGGCTTACTGGGAGTACTGGTGGTACCATAAACAGACTGGGAATAGAGGAGGAAAGAGGCTATTGGTCTGGAGGTGGGTGGAGCACATGATTTAACAATTTGAGCTTTCTAAAGAGATTTCAGTTTAGCCAATTGGTTTGTGTTCATATCAGATCTTATATGCTAAAAAGAACAAGTAGCTTAAATGATAAACTTGATGAGGTTCCTTTAAATATTAAAACTAGAGAACTGAACCCTATATTAGTTGACTCACTTTTTTTACCCAAATAAAAATAAAAACAGAATCAGTAAATAGATAATTGATATATAAGTAGGAGTGCTTAACAAGGTCTGAGTCACAGTTTATGGAAGGTCAAATGTGAACCAGTCATTGATCACTCAACAAATATTCACTGAGACTCCACTATGTAGCAGGCAAAGTACCTAATGGACCAGGCCTGTGTATCTAAGCACTTGGGATAGATCCATCACTAAACAAAACAGGTGAGATCCCTGCCCTTAGCCCCTGTATAATTCAATGCAAATACAATGCTGAAGAGGCAAGGGCTCCAAGCATAAAGGAGAAAGGAAATATTAAAAGTAACTTTCATCAAAAGACAGTTACTGAGATTGGTTCAAGATGGCGGAGTAGAAGGACGTGCGCTCACTCCCTCTTGTGAGAGCACCGGAATCACAAGTAACTGCTGAACAGTCATCGACAGGAAGATACTGACACTCACCAAAAAAGATACCCCACATCCAAAGACAAAGGAGAAGCCACAATGAGACAGTAGGAGGGGTGCAATCACAATAAAGTCAAATCACATAACCGTTGGGTGGGTGACTCATAAACTGGAGAACACTTATACCACAGAAATCCACCCACTGGAGTGAAGGTTCTGAGCCCCATGTCAGGCTTCCCAACCTGGAGATCCAGCAACGGGAGGAGGAATTCCCAGAGAATCAGACTTAGAAGACTAGCGGGATTTAATTGCAGGGCTTTGACAGGTCTGGGGCAAACAGATACTCCACTCGTGGAGGGCACACACAAAGCAGTGTGTGCATCAGGACCCAGGGGGAAGGAGCAGTGACCCCATAAGAGACTGAACCAGACCTACCTGCTAGTGTTGGAGGGTCTCCTGCAGACGTGAGGTGCGGCTGTGGCTCACCGCGGGAACAAGGACATTGGCAGCAGAAGTTCTGGGAAGTACCTCTTGGCGTGAGTCTGCCATTAGCCCCACCAAAGAGCCTGGGTAGGCTCCAGTGTTGGGTTGCCACAGGGAGGGAACTCAGCCCCACCCATCAGCAGACAAGTGGGTTAAATTTTACTGAGCTCTGCCTACCAGAGCCACACCCAGCTCTACCCACCAGCAGTCCCGCCCATCAGGAAGCTTGCACAAGCCTCTTAGATAGCCTCATCCACCAGCAGGCAGAGAGCAGAATCAAGAAGGACTACAATCTTGCAGCCTGTGGAATGAAAACCACATTCACAGAAAGACAGACAAAATGAAAAGGCAGAGGACTATGTCCCAGATGAAGGAACAAGATAAAACCCCAGAAAAACAATGAAATGAAGTGGAGATAGGCAACCTTCCAGGAAAAGAATTCAGAGTAATGATAGTGAAGATGATCCAGGACCTCAGAAACAGAATGGAGGCAAAGATTGAGAAAATATAAGAAATGTTTAACAAAGACCTAGAAGAATTAAAGAACAAACGCTTGGAAGAATTAAAGAACAAACAAACAGAGATGAACAATACAATAACTGAAATGAAGAATACACTAGAAGGAATCAATAGCAGAATAACTGAGGCAGAAGAATGGATAAGTGACCTGGAAGACAGAATGGTGGAATTCACTGCCATGGAACAGAATAAAGAAAAAAGAATAAAAAGAAATGAAGACAGCCTAAGAGACCTCTGGGACAACATTAAACACAACAACATTCACATTATAGGGGTCCCAGAAGGAGAAGAGAGAGAGAAAGGATGTGAGAAAATATTTGAAGAGATGATAGTTGAAAACTTCCCTAACATGGGAAAGGAAATAGCCACCCAAGTCCAGGAAGTGCATAGAGTCCCAGGCAGCATAAACCCAAGGAGAAACACTCCAAGACACATAGTAATCAAATTGACAAAAATTAAAGACAAAGAAAAATTATTAAAAGCAACAAGGGAAAAACAACAAATAACACACAAGGGAAGTCCCATAAGGTTAAAAACTGATTTTTCAGCAGAAACTCTACAAGCCAGAAGGGAGTGACACGATATATTTAAAGTGATAAAAGGGAAGAAACTACAACAAAGATTACTCTACCTGGCAAGGATCTCATTCAGATTTGACGGAGAAATCAAAAGCTTTACAGACAAGCAAAAGCTAAGAGAATTCAGCACCACCAAACCAGCTGTACAACAAATGCTAAAGGAACTTCTCTAAGTGGGAAACACAAGAGAAGAAAAGGACCTACAAAAACAAACCCAAAACAATTAAGAAAATGGTCATAGGAACATATATACTGATACTTACCTTAAATGTGAATGGATTAAATGCTCCAACCAAAAGACACAGGCTCACTGAATAGATACAAAAACAAGAACCATATATATGCTGTCTGCAAGAGACCCACTTCAGACCTAGGGACACATACATACTAAAAGGGAGGGGATGGAAAAAGATATTCCATGCAAATGGAAATCAAAAGAAAGCTGGAGTAGCAATACTCATATCAGATAAAATAGACTTTATAATAAAGAATGTTACAAGAGACAAGGAAGGATACTACATAATGAACAAGAGATCAATCCAAGAAGAAGATATAGCAATTATAAATATATATGCACTCAACATAGGAGCACCTCAATACATAAGGCAAATGCTAACAGCTATAAAAGAGGAAATCGACAGGAACACAGTAATAGTGGGGGACTTTAACACCTCACTTACACCAATGGACAGATCATCCAGAGAGAAAATTAATAAGGAAACACAAGCTTTAAATGACACAATAGACCAGAGAGATTTAATTGATATTTATAGGACATTCCATCTGAAAACAGCAGATTACACTTTCTTCTCAAGTGCCCATAGAACATTCTCCAGGATACATCACATCTTGGGTCACAAATCAAGCCTTGGTAAACTGAAGAAAATTGAAATCATATCAAGCATCTTTTCCGACCACAGCGCTATGAGATTAGAAATCAGTTACAGGGAAAAAAAACGTAGAAAACACAAACACATGGAGGCTAAACAATAAGTACTACATAACCAAGAGATCACTGAAGAAATCAAAGAAGAAATCGAAAAATACCTATAGGCAAATTACAATGAAAACACGACAATCCAAAACCTACAGGATGCAACAAAAGCAGTTCTAAGAGGGAAGTTTATAGCAATACCATCCTACCTCAAGAAACAAGAAAAATCTCAAATAAACAACCTAACCGGGACTTTCCTGGTGGCGCAGTGGTTAAGAATCTGCCTGCCAAAGCAGGGGACATGGGTTTAAGCCCTGGGCCAGGAAGATCCCACATGCCGCGGAGCAACTAAGACTGTGCACCACAACTACTGAGCCTGCGCGCTAGAGCCCATGAGCCACAAATACTGAGCCCGCACACCACAACTACTGAAGCCCGCGTGCCTAGAGCCCATGCACCACAGCAAAGAGTGTGAAGACCCAACACAGCCAAAAGTAAAAATAATAAATTTAAAAAAAAAAAAAAACCTAACCTTACACCTAAAGCAATTAGAGAAAGAAGAACAAACAAAACCCAAAGTTAGTAGAAGGAAAGAAATCATAAAAATCAGAGCAGAAATAAATGAAATAGAAACAAAGAAAACAATAGCAAAGATTAATAAAACTGAAAGCTGTTTCTTTGAGAAGATAACAAATTTGATAAACCATTAGCCAGACTCATCAGGGAAAAGATGGAGAGGACTCAAGTCAATAAAATTAGAAATGAAAAAGAAGTTACAACAGACACCGCAGAAATACAGAGCATCCTAAGAGACTACTACAAGCAACTCTATGCCAATAAAATGGACAACCTGGAAGAAACGGACAAATTTTTAGAAAGTTACAACCTTCCAAGTCTGAACCAGGAAGAAATAAAAAATATGAACAGACCAGTCACAAGTAATGAAATTGAAACTGTGATTAAAAATCTTCCAACAAACAAAAGTCCAGGACCAGATGGCTTCACAGGTGAATTCTATCAAACAGTTAGAGAAGAGGTAACACCCATCCTTCTCAAACTTTTCCAAAAAATTGCAGAGGAAGGAACACTCCCAAACTCATTCTGCAAGGCCACCATCGTCGTGATACCAAAACCAGACAAAGATACTACAAAAAAAGAAAATTACAGACCAATATCACTGATGAATATAGATGCAAAAATCCTCAACAAAATACTAGCAAACAGAATCCAACAACACATTAAAGGGATCATACACCATGATCAAGTGGGATTTGATCCCAGGGATGCAAGGATTCTTCAATATACGCAAATCAATCAGTGTGATACACCACATTAACAAATTGAAGGATAAAAACCATATGATAATCTCAATAGGTTTCTCAACAGAAAAAGCTTTTGACAAAATTCAGTACCTATTTATGATAAACACTCTCCAGAAAGTGGGCATAGAGGGAATCTACCTCAACATAATAAAGGCCATATATGACAAACCCACAGCCAACATCATTCTCAATGGTGAAAAATTGAGAGGATTTCCTCTAAGATCAGGAACAAGACAAGGATGTCCACTCTCACAACTATTATTCAACACAGTTTTGGAAGTCATAGCCACGGCAATCAGAGAAGGAAGAGAAATAAAAGGAATACAAATTGGAAAAGATGAAGTAAAACTGTCACTGTTTGCAGATGACATGATACTATACAAAGAAAATCCTAAAGATGCCACCAGAAAACTACTAGAGCTAATCAATGAATTTGGTAAAGTTGCAGGATACAAAATTAATGCACAGAAATCTCTTGCATTCCTATACACTAACAACGAAACATCAGAACGAGAAATTAAGGAACCAATCCCATTCACCATTGCAATAAAAAGAATAAAATACCTCGGAGTAAATCTACCTAAGGAGGTAAGAGACCTGTTACTCAGCAAACTATAAAACACTGATGAGGGCTTCCCTGGTGGCGCAGTGGTAGAGAGTCCACCTGCTGATGCAGGGGACATGGGTTCGTGCCCAGGTCCGGGAGGATCCCACATGCCACGGAGCGGCAGGGCCTGTGAGCCTTGGCCGCTGGGCCTGCGCGTCCGGAGCCTGTGCTCCGCAACAGGAGAGGCCACAACAGTGAGAGGCCCGCGTACCGCAAAAACAAACAAACAAACAAAAAAAAACACTGATGAAAGAAATCAAAGATGACACAAACATATGGAGAGATATACCATGTTCTTGGATTGGAAGAATAAATATTGTGAAAATGACTATTATACCCAAAGCAATCTACAGATTCAATGCAATCCCTATCAAATTACCAATGGCATTTTTTACAGACCTAGAATAAAAAATCTTAAAATTGTATGGGGACACAAAAGACCCCAAGTAGCCAAAGCAATACTGAGGGAAAAAAATGGAGCTGGAGGAATCAGACTCCCTAACTTCAGACTATACTGCAAAGCTACAGTAATCAAGACAATATGGTACTGGCACCATACCATATTGCATATTGCACCATACCATATTGCAACAGGATAGAAAGCCCAGAGATAAACCCACTCACCTACGGTCAATTAATCTATGACAAAGGAGGCAAGGATATACAATGGAGAAAAGATAGTCTCTTCAATACGTGGTGCTGGGAAAAGTGTATAGCTACATGTAAAAGAATGTAATTAGAACACTCCCTAACACCACACACAAAAATAAACTCAAAATGGATTAAAGACCTATATGTAAGACCAGACACTATAAAACTCTTAGAGGAAAACATAAGAAGAACATTCTTGATCTTTTTTGACCCACCTCCTAGAGTAATGGGAATAAAAACAAAAATAAATAAATGGGACCTAATGAAACTTAAAAGCTTTTGCACAGCAAAGGAAACTATAAACAAGATAAAAAAGACAACCCTCAGAATGGGAGAAAATATTTGCAAACGAGTCAACGGACAAAGGATTAATCTCCAATATATATAAACAGCTCATGCAGCTCAATATTGAAAAAGCAAACAACCCAAGCAAAAAATGGGCAGAAGACCTAAATAGACCTTTCTCCAAAGAAGACATACAGTTAGCCAAAAGGCACATGAAAAGCTACGAAATGTCACTAATTATTAGAGAAATGAGGGAGAGGACTCAAATCAATAAAATTAGAAATGAAAAAGGAGAAGTTACAACAGACACCGCAGAAATACAGAGCATCCTAAGAGACTACTACAAGCAACTCTATGCCAATAAAATGGACAACCTGGAAGAAACGGACAAATTTTTAGAAAGTTACAACCTTCCAAGTCTGAACCAGGAAGAAATAAAAAATATGAACAGACCAGTCACAAGTAATGAAATTGAAACTGTGATTAAAAATCTTCCAACAAACAAAAGTCCAGGACCAGATGGCTTCACAGGTGAATTCTATCAAACAGTTAGAGAAGAGGTAACACCCATCCTTCTCAAACTTTTCCAAAAAATTGCAGAGGAAGGAACACTCCCAAACTCATTCTGCAAGGCCACCATCGTCGTGATACCAAAACCAGACAAAGATACTACAAAAAAAGAAAATTACAGACCAATATCACTGATGAATATAGATGCAAAAATCCTCAACAAAATACTAGCAAACAGAATCCAACAACACATTAAAGGGATCATACACCATGATCAAGTGGGATTTGATCCCAGGGATGCAAGGATTCTTCAATATACGCAAATCAATCAGTGTGATACACCACATTAACAAATTGAAGGATAAAAACCATATGATAATCTCAATAGGTTTCTCAACAGAAAAAGCTTTTGACAAAATTCAGTACCTATTTATGATAAACACTCTCCAGAAAGTGGGCATAGAGGGAATCTACCTCAACATAATAAAGGCCATATATGACAAACCCACAGCCAACATCATTCTCAATGGTGAAAAATTGAGAGGATTTCCTCTAAGATCAGGAACAAGACAAGGATGTCCACTCTCACAACTATTATTCAACACAGTTTTGGAAGTCATAGCCACGGCAATCAGAGAAGGAAGAGAAATAAAAGGAATACAAATTGGAAAAGATGAAGTAAAACTGTCACTGTTTGCAGATGACATGATACTATACAAAGAAAATCCTAAAGATGCCACCAGAAAACTACTAGAGCTAATCAATGAATTTGGTAAAGTTGCAGGATACAAAATTAATGCACAGAAATCTCTTGCATTCCTATACACTAACAACGAAACATCAGAACGAGAAATTAAGGAACCAATCCCATTCACCATTGCAATAAAAAGAATAAAATACCTCGGAGTAAATCTACCTAAGGAGGTAAGAGACCTGTTACTCAGCAAACTATAAAACACTGATGAGGGCTTCCCTGGTGGCGCAGTGGTAGAGAGTCCACCTGCTGATGCAGGGGACATGGGTTCGTGCCCAGGTCCGGGAGGATCCCACATGCCACGGAGCGGCAGGGCCTGTGAGCCTTGGCCGCTGGGCCTGCGCGTCCGGAGCCTGTGCTCCGCAACAGGAGAGGCCACAACAGTGAGAGGCCCGCGTACCGCAAAAACAAACAAACAAACAAAAAAAAACACTGATGAAAGAAATCAAAGATGACACAAACATATGGAGAGATATACCATGTTCTTGGATTGGAAGAATAAATATTGTGAAAATGACTATTATACCCAAAGCAATCTACAGATTCAATGCAATCCCTATCAAATTACCAATGGCATTTTTTACAGACCTAGAATAAAAAATCTTAAAATTGTATGGGGACACAAAAGACCCCAAGTAGCCAAAGCAATACTGAGGGAAAAAAATGGAGCTGGAGGAATCAGACTCCCTAACTTCAGACTATACTGCAAAGCTACAGTAATCAAGACAATATGGTACTGGCACCATACCATATTGCATATTGCACCATACCATATTGCAACAGGATAGAAAGCCCAGAGATAAACCCACTCACCTACGGTCAATTAATCTATGACAAAGGAGGCAAGGATATACAATGGAGAAAAGATAGTCTCTTCAATACGTGGTGCTGGGAAAAGTGTATAGCTACATGTAAAAGAATGTAATTAGAACACTCCCTAACACCACACACAAAAATAAACTCAAAATGGATTAAAGACCTATATGTAAGACCAGACACTATAAAACTCTTAGAGGAAAACATAAGAAGAACATTCTTGATCTTTTTTGACCCACCTCCTAGAGTAATGGGAATAAAAACAAAAATAAATAAATGGGACCTAATGAAACTTAAAAGCTTTTGCACAGCAAAGGAAACTATAAACAAGATAAAAAAGACAACCCTCAGAATGGGAGAAAATATTTGCAAACGAGTCAACGGACAAAGGATTAATCTCCAATATATATAAACAGCTCATGCAGCTCAATATTGAAAAAGCAAACAACCCAAGCAAAAAATGGGCAGAAGACCTAAATAGACCTTTCTCCAAAGAAGACATACAGTTAGCCAAAAGGCACATGAAAAGCTACGAAATGTCACTAATTATTAGAGAAATGCAAATCAAAATTGCTGCTGTATGACCTCACACCAGTTAGAATTGGCATCATCAAAAAATCTACAAACAACAAATGCTAGAGAGGGTGTGGAGAAAAGGGAACCCTCTTGCACTGTTGGTGGGAATGTAAATTGATACAGACACTATGGAGAACAGTATGGAGTTTCCTTAGAAAACTAAAAATAGAACTACCATATGACCCAGCAGTCCCACTACTGGGCATATACCCAGAGAAAACCATAATTCAAAAAGACACATACACCGCAGTATTCATTGCAGCACTATTTACAATAACCAGGACATGGAAGCAACCTAAATGCCCATTGACAGACAAATGGATAAAGAAGAAATGGTACACATATACAATGGAATATTACTCAGCCATAAAAAGGAACGAAATTGGGTCATTTGTAGAGACGTGGATGGATCTAGAGACTGTCATACAGAGTGAAGTAAGTCAGAAAGAGAAAAACAGATATCGCATATTAACGCATATATATGGAACCGAGAAAAATGGTACAGATGAACCTGTCTGCAGGACAGAAATAGAAACACAAATGTAGAGAACAATCGTATGGACACAAAGAAGGGAAAGCAGGGGGTCGGGGGAGGTGGTGGTGGTGGGATGAATGGGGAGATTGGGATTGACATGTATACACTGATGGGTATAAAATGGATGACTAGTAAGAACCTGCTGTTTAAAAAAAAATAAAATAAATTTCAAAAAAAAAAAAGACAGTTACTTATCTAGAGCTGTGTGAGTCAATCCAACAGAACAATTTGAATTCTAACTCCTGGCCCTGGCACAATCTAATTAAAGCTTGTAAACCAGTCCCCACTACAAAGTCACCTTGTTTAAGTTGCAGAAAGGGACTTGGGATCTTAGATAAGATAAAGAAATGTTATGGAAAGCTTGGCTGACCTTTTTCATTTGGCAAGAGGCTGCTTGAAATAATTCTTTACTGACACCTCTGTACGAAGGCTTTTTTTTTTTGTAAGCCACAGACTTAAAAAAAAAATTTTTTTTTAATTTTTATTTTTGGCTGCGTTGGGTCTTCGTTGCTGTGCGCGGGCTTTCTCTGGTTGCAGCGAGTGGGGGCTACTTTTGTTGCAGTGAGCGGGCTTCTCATTGCGGTGGCTTCTCTTGTTGCAGAGCACGGGCTCTAGGCATGCGGGCTTCAGTAGTTGTGACTCGTGGGCTCACTAGTTGTGGCTTGCGGGCTCTAGAGTGCAGACACAGTAGTTGTAGCAGACGGGCATAGTTGCTCCAAGGCATGTGGGATCTTCCCAGACCAGGGCTCAAACCTGTGTCCCCTGCACTGGCAGGCGGATTCTTAACCACTGCACCACCAGGGAAGTCCCTGTAAGAACACCTTGATTAGTTATTGTACACAGTAACTGTTAAAAGCTGACCTGCCTTGACTGGCCCAGATTTTTCATTGTGGAGAATCAACCATCTTAGGTAGGAGAGAGTTTAAATAGCTTAAGAAAATACACAGGTGAGTGAAATAGCTTTGATCATGTAGTTCATGAAGTAAAGCAGCAAATATTCTATTACTTTAAAATTTAAGACAAAGCAATATTTATTATGTAGATGTTTTGTACAAAACACTAACTGCTAGGTGTAGACCCCACATAACACAGTAAGTTTCCACTTTTGATTCATCTCCGCAGCTTCGTTGGTTGGGTAGTTCTTCTGCGTAGATTATCTTTCAACCTGAAAGTCATGGGCCTGTTTCCTTCATAGTGATGGACCCTGAGCTCTTTAACACTGGAGGATGCCAATGCTATATTTTAAGGGTGCATTCCAACAGGAAGATAAAGTTTGAGCTTAGAAATGTAAATACTTCAGGTTACCTTGAGTTTGTCTCCCATGGGCAGTGAAATATATCCGCAGTTCTAAGCTGGAGCTTATATCAGGGCTAAAGCATTGGTTGTCTTTCCAGTAAACTAAGGGAACACTGACTCCTTCAGAATGTCAGCCCCCATCTGCCACCCCTCAGTCCTCACCATACACACTGGGCCACCACAGTTCAGTCTGTCTGCCCTCAGAAATCACACCCTCAGACGCCCTGTCTTGTGTTTTCTGCCCTTGACTCCTGGAACGGCTTCTAGGCTCTTCCCATCTGGTTTCCCTGCACTGTTCTCTCTGCCCTCTTTCTAACGAGGGCAAAGATACAGTCATGTCCCTCTTCTTTAAGCTTCTGTGGCTCCCTGTAGCCCCTGGAATAGCTGAGCGGTCCCAGCAGTCCCGGCACACGCAGCCATTTAGAGCCTGTGCAGCTTTGACTGGCTCAACCTGGGCCCTGTTTCCTACACCCAACTCCACTCATTACCCTGATTAACTATTCAAATCCTTACAGGCCCAGCTCAGATGTCACCTCACCTTCCTGGATTCTCACCTTCTAACCAGAATTGATTGATCAACATTTCCTCTTGTTCCTGTATTAGAATTTTAACCACACCTCAACTGTATAATCACAACATATCATGGCTTGTTATGTATTTTGGAAAATTAGACCAGTTGTTTATTTTCCCCGCTCATCTTGTGTATTTTTCTGTGCCTCTATTTTATCAAGATATAAATAGAATATGAAATTTAAATACAAAGTCCTTAAGTTAAGGGGAGGGTCTAGGTCCAATAGTGCTGCCTTTCAACAAATATCTTTTGATTCAACCGAAGAATCTATCGGTGAATCAATGGATGGATTCATGAGGCATAAGCTGGGGCAGCTCCTGTTCCAATGTCTGGCTCCATGGAAATGTGGGACTGGTGACACGCCCTTCCCAAAGTATTATAAATAATGCAGCAGAGACTTCACCCTTGAAGTTTGTGACTGAGCGGAAGATAGCACAGTGAGGAATTATGTATTCATACTTCTTCCTATATCAGCTAATAACTTAAGAAAGTCACTTTCTGCTTCTGAGCTTTTCTTCCTTATATTAATATTGTAGAATATTTTCTTTAATGTTTCTTAAACCATTTACAAAATTTTTATATGATCATTATAAAAAGAAAAAGTTTATAAATAACGTGAAGATACATATAAAAGTACATTTATTTTACAAATATACAGTTGATGCTTGAACAACACAGGTTTGAAACTGCACAGATCCACATACACTTGAATGTTTTTCAGTAGTAAATACCGCACTGCACAGTACTGCACTGCCTGTGGTTGGTTGAGTCTTTGGATGCAGAGGAACTGAGGATAGGGAATTATACATGGATTAATCCCCACGTTGTTCAAGGGTCAACTGTAAACTCAAAAGCGATAGTTTCCCATGATCTGCCATTCCCTAGAAATCATATTAATGGTTTGGTATTTATATTCCTCTAACTAGTTTTGCTATGCACACACTAGCCCATATATTATCAGTTACAACAATGTGATCATACTATATATTGGGATTTGCATCTCAATATTGTCTTGGATCTCTTTTCATGTATAGATCTCTCAATATTTACTGGAAGATTTATTCTTTATTTCTTAACATTTTGGCAGTTTTTCAGCAATGAAATCTTAAGTATGTTTGTATTAAACCACAGGTCTACAGGAGTAGAGAAAGTTGAAGAACTTAAGGAAATGTGCTTGAATCCTGGTTTAATTATCTGTCCACGGAAAGAAACGTTTCCTGGGGTGGGGAAAGGCTATTTCAGAGCAGTTGAAAGTGAGGAGCGGGATGGGCAAAGACGGTTGCCATTTTCTACTAGAAGTCATGACCCTGAGCGAGAGTCAAATGAAAGGACCTGACCCCATATTCTCCCACCCAGCCTGTGCTGTAGACTCAAGACACCTGCCTGGTATTAGTGTCACAACCAGCTATCAAATTTTAAGAGACTGGGCTTCCCTGGTGGCGCAGTGGTTGAGAGTCCACCTGCTGATGCAGGGGTCACGGGTTCGTGCCCCGGTCCGGGAAGATCCCAGCCGCGGATCGGCTGGGCCCATGAGCCATGGCCGCTGAGCCTGCGCGTCCGGAGCCTGTGCTCCGCAACGGGTGAGATCACAACAGTGAGAGGCCCGCGTACCGCAAAAAAAAAAAAAATAAAAGATTGCTATTTTAGTTGAAAAATTGGTTGCGTTCCCTCCTCAGAAGTTCTACCCACCGACCTAGCCCAAACACTAGCATTTTTAGAAATGAAAAAAACTAATACCTTAGCGAAATGATTTATCCCAATGTCACAGAGCCTAGTAATTGACAGAGAATAGACTTAAGTCTCCCAACTCCAAACCCAGTGCATCTGGGTACTTTGCAGGGAGGATTTTCCTCACTCACAAAGGAGGTAGGAGTTGGGGGAGGGGACGGATGGCTGGGAGGACTGGAGTAGTAAGTCTGAAGAGGGATTGGGTGTAGAAAATGTTAAAGAACCATTGCTCTCTAATCACATTGCTTTAAATGTAATCAAAGGGGGAAAGAAAGTAATTTGAGACCTAGAGAAACGGCAACCTATTATAAAACACCATCCAGCCTGTTAACTCTGAGAAGAGCTGATATCTTCCTCTGGGCCCTTCCCTGGGGCTGCTACGGACTTAGCTAATGCCAAAATTTGCATATGTTCAGTGACCCAGCAGGATATACTGCCCCATCGGAGATACGACACAAATCTTTAAAATTAACAAGAAAGTAAAACATTTTTCGTAAACTTTTAGTGGCAACAAATTTGGTGACAAACATGAATTATGATTAAGATTGTTTTTCTGGATCTCGGTTTCTTTTTCTGGACAAGATGTAGGGTCCTACAGGTTGTTGTCAACTCTAACATTGCCTGATTCTGTGATTTTTTTTGTTTGTTTTTGGCCGCACCGTACGGTGGGATCTGAGTTCCCTGACCAGGGATGGAACCGCGCCCCCTGCATGGGAAGCACGGAGTCTTAACCGCTGGACCACCAGGGAAGTCCTCTATGATTCATTTTTTAAGCTATTTTATTTTCATTAGAAACTGCATCCTACAGGTGTTGTGATTCTTTTAGTTACCTATCTCTATATAGTCAGAACTACCCAATTGCTGTCCTGAAAACTAAAACTGTCACCCTACTTAACATTACTTATGCCAACTGCCCCTTCAATTTAGTGAGTGAAATATCATTTGATGAATTTTAGAGCCCTTGATTTCTCTTTTCTATTCAGAAACTTAGACATCCAATCATTTAAATATACTCTTCCTAGATGACTGGCTTTTAGCTACAAATCCTTCCAAATGTCTGAGACCAAGAGCAACTCTTACTTTTAAAGCTAGAAAGCAGGTCTGTTTTACAAATGAAAAAGCAGAAGGAGCAGAAAAGACCTCAAGGTCTCTATATACAAATCATAGGAGAACCAAGGAATAGAGCCCAGGTGTGCTTTATATTTTGTATGTTTATCTCTTTCTTCCAGACCCAATAAAGCTGACTGGCATTTGACAACCAAAATGCTCCCTTCTTTATTTCTCTGCCCTTGGCATTTTTCTGTCTTTTTATCTTAGTCTCCTCCATTAGGACACTGGAGTTCAGTCTGGCTTTTAGGTTAGAAACATTCCTTGTTCAGGTATGGTATGGCTGTGAGGGCCTGAGAGGAATGTCCAAAAATCATTCATTCATTTAACTCGTGTTTACTGAACTTGTCTGCTAAGTGCCAGGCATGAATCTCAGTGCTGAGAATATAGTAACGAATCCCCAAAGTCCCTACCTTCTAGGGGAGAAAAAGCAAACATGAACAAATAGACATATAATGTCAAGCAAAGTGCTGTGAAGACAATAGCACAAATAAAAGAGGGGGTGATATTTGGGATGGGTAGTTGGAAAAGGCCTCTCTGAGTGAGAGCAGAGCAGAGACCAGGATCCCAAGAGGGAACCAAGTCCTGTGAATTTCTGGGCTTCCTTTCTCAACCTCCTGGCAAGTGTGATCTGCAAGCAGTGAATATTCCTCCTGGCTGAAACAAAAGGATGCTGGTTGGGGGTCTTGCTCCGCATCCTGAGTAAGTTCACCCTTGACAATAACAGTGCCTTTCAGACCAGACGAAGGTCTGCTGCATTCAGATTGAACTTTAGTAGGAAGCTTTTAACTGTCTCCAAACTGCTTCATCACTGAAAACACTTACAATAGGCAATAAAGCTGACAGTACTGGTTGAAAATGTAACAAACAGTATTTACAAGTAACTGCATGAGAGGAAGCATACTTACAATGGCTGACATTTAATACTCCTAAGTGTTGCTATGGCTTGTAGTTGGGAGGGTTCTGGGGCCTTGGCTAATGTGTAGTTCTCCATTAAAAGCTTTCAAAAAGGATCCATCCACCAGGCTTGAAGCACTGGCGTGCTGATGCTCCCTTTATTATAATGACACGATAGTTCAGGGTTGGATTTAAATCAGTAATGGACTGTACACTGTCAGTTGATGACTTCCCCAAGAAAGCCCAAAGGGAATGAAATAGGAAAAAGGAAATCTGGCCTAGGTATTCATGGTTAATTTCACAGCCCCACAGAGGAAAGTGGTCACCTGTGAGGTCCACCACCACCCTCTCACAAATCCGCACAGGACCTGAAGGCTAGAGGAGTTCTATATGAGAACTGTTTGGGAACTGTATTCAAAACTGAAGTCTAGATTTGCCAACAGAGAGTCTATTTAAATTACAAATCCTGTTGTCTAAATCAGTGTTTCCAAGCTAGTCTACCAGCCGAGTCGCAACCTTTATTTTTTTCCTTGTCTCTGCCACTTTAAAAAAGTAAGCTAAAAAAAAAAAAAAAAGCAACTTCTCAGATGCCTTGCCTTGCAGCGCAGATAACAGAAATTGGCCACAGAATTATTTACTTGACTGCTCTATTTATGGCAACTTATTTGTGTATTTTTAAGTCAGTTACAATGGGCTATTGTTCAGTTGTATACTGTAGAAACATATATGTTGCAAATCACTCCCAAGGAATCCTGATGGTTTAAGGATTTTTTTAATATATATATAGCCTGAAAAAGAGGTAGGATACCCAAGGAACTGGTGACCATTTTAAGTTTTCATTTATGTGCATTTTATAGACTGATAGAGCTCTTAAATATTGCATGTTTTTCTCTCCCTTCCTTTGGCATTTTTTCACCTTGTGATGAGGCTATTGTAGAAATTAAATTTTGTAGTTCCGAAGACTCAGTCCTCTTCTGTGCGTTATTAATCTATCGTTCCTTTCTGGGCTTGCTTTGAGGTCCTGTTTTTGCTTCTCTTTGTTTTCTGTAGACAACTAATGTCAAGCTTCGCTTTCTCTTAGTGTACCTATAAGTAGCTCAGAAACAAGATTAGCCTTGAGTATGAGCATAGTTCTTGTGTTTGAATAATGATACTCACTTAACCTATTTATAAAAACTCATTCATGTACTTGACTGACTGCATCCCGCGACCTGGTTCCTTTTCTTTTGCTGTTATTTACTGATAAAAATAAATCTCCTGCGCTAAGCAGTAGGAATCTCTCCGAAATGCGAGGAAAGTCCTAAGAGGAGAATTCATATGTTAATGATCCCTTCCAAGTGAGAACTTGGTTAAACGTGCCATTTGCTGACATCATTGTTATGGGCAGAGTGGAGATGATTTCTTTAAGAGGTGGCCTTGCATATGCTCCCAGCGTTTAGTGGCCCGCGCGTGCACCTGCGGGAGGGGGAAGTTTACATAAGCGTCCTGGGGTATTTGCATGTCAGCTGCTCCACTCACTAGGGCTCCCGGGAACGGAGCGGGCGGACCGAGGTAGGTGCTCGAGCTACGAGGCTGGCCAAGTGTGTGTGTGGGGGCAACTTTTCGAGGAGTAGCGTGTGCGCGGGACCTCGTGGAGACCTGCCAGGGGCACGGTTTGCAGTGACAGTTCCTGGAAAGCGGGTGGCAGCGAGATCAGGCCAGGCAGGCGCCTCCTGCGGACTGGAGCCGGGTGCGGAGCAGGGCGTGGATCACAAGCCGGGCTGCCGGCCCGCAGCGCTGCGAGGAGGGTAGGACCGGCAGGAAGCGAAATGGTTACTTTTCTTTAATGCGGGCTCTGGTTACTTCTGAAGATCGCCGGCCCAGGGCCGGCTCCCGGGGCTAGAGGGGAGACGGGTTTTTCTTTCCGCGGTGAAGGATCTTGCAGAGGCGCGGGGCTGGGGCGTGGGGGACGCTGTGGCCTGGGGTAGGCGACTCAAACACGGGGGGAAGCAGAGTCGGCGACGCCGTCGGGGACAGAGGGTCTCTGGGGAACTGGGGGACCTCTTGCCGGTTCACCCACGGCAGGTTAGCTGGCGGCCGCGGGTGAGGATCTCCGCGTTGCACCGAAAGGGGGCTCGCGGAGGACCGGCCGGCGATGGGCGCGTCACGGCGGGCGGTGGCGACCCCTCGCCCGCCGGGCGGGGCCACAGCGCTTGCTGACCCCGCCCTGCTGGGGTCTCCTCCGGAAATGGGTGGGCGCGGGTGACCTGCAGAGCACCCAGCCCTGTTTTTCTCCGGGAGCCACCCGCGCCTGGCCGCCAGCCTCGGCCGGTCGCAGAGCGGGGGCGGCGAGTGCGCGCCGAGGGCTCCGCGGAGGGGCTGCAGGCCGCGTTCGGTCGCGCGGCCGCAGGTGGGGAGCCGCCGTCTGGGTCCCGGGGCTCGATGACAGCCGGGCAGCAGCGGCTGAACGCTGAGACCGCGGGGAGGGCTTCGCGTCCGAAGCTGGGGATAGACGCGGGGATCCGCGGGCACTCCGTGCCGGCGTCCAGCCGCGGGGCGAGTGCGGTCCCTGGGAGATGACGCTGCGACGAGGGCGGCGCGGGGCCCTCTCTGGAGGTGGCGAGGGGGTCGGGAGGCTGCCCTCGCGGGCCTCGCGCCGGTGCCGAGGAGGGCTTCTCTCCCCGCCGCTGGGTCTGGAGCTCGGCTTCTGGGTGCGGGAGGCCGCGGAGGCGGAGGAGCCGGGGGCCGAGTAGGACCTGCGGCCCGGGCGCCCCCTGGCGGCCCGAGCAGCCAGCGCGGCGCGGAGGGTGGGTTTGCGGGACGTGGGGGCGCGGGCTCCCGCTACGAGCGTCTTCCCGAGGCGGGCGCGGAGGGCCCGGCGGAGCCTGGCGGCCCATCACCCGCGGCCCATCTCGAATTAGCCCGCAGGGTTTTCCCGAAGGACTGTGGCATCCTTTCCTCCGACTCCCCTCCCGCGGCCTTTTTAAAAAGCCCGGGTTTTCATGTTAATCTGTGTCAGCTAAGTAAGGCTATGTGTGGAATTTGTTTTTACAACTCGAGTCTCGTGACTTCTCAAACACTTTCTTGAAGTGTTTTCTCTGGAAACTTGTTTCAAATGAGGGCTGTAAGTTTCACAAAGAAGAGTGTTGTTCGAGAGCCAACAGGTGACGGGGTGAAACCCGAGTCTGTGTGTACATTGGAGTCAAGTCTGGCTGCCGTTTCCTTGGGCCGCCGTTGAAAATGGAAATTCAAAAAATCAATAGGAGACTTGAACACGATTTTGAGAAAATATCTGCGTCCCCCCATTATGGAAAATAGTGAATTCATTAGAACAGTGCCTCGCGTGGCCCGTCTTACACCGTAGCCAGCGTTTCGGATTTTATCTTTACAGACCGGTTTACAGCCAAATAACCTGACCTCCAAAGCGCCGCTCTAACAAGGGACCATGCTTTGTCATAATGTTTCCTCCTTTTGTTTAAGCAGGCTGTCTTTCTGTCGTGGAATGTATTTGTGCATGAAATAAGAATGCTTTGAAACCCTGCAGAGTTCCACATTTCCTCTTGGAAAAATGGGTAGCTTCTTGGCATTGGTATGGTGCCTGACGGGCCACTCAGCTGTGGGAAAATGTACAAGTTGGATGGAGGTTTACCTGGAAAATACAGAAAAGGCCAAAGGGCACATGGCCTAATGCCACTAATTGCTGGTATGAAGTCCTTTTAGTCAAGGAATGTTTCCATAAGCAATATCTTCGGATACCTGTTTTTATTTTACAGTTATCATAATTCCTTTCAGTATAAGTCAAATTGGGTTGGCCTCTGTTGGCCATGACTTTTTTATTGTCTTTAGCAGACAGTAGGCTTGAGTGCTGTTTGTGTGAAAACTTGAAAGAGATTACAGTTTAGTGTCATTTACTAGGGAATTCAAATCTTGATTGTAATAGTTTTAAGACCTATGGCTTTTGTAGGTCTTGGACTTTTTTAAAGTTTTTAAGCTAAGGACATCATAAAACTAGGATATATATATACACACACACATACATGCATACATATATACATACATACACTGTGTGTGTGTGTGTGTTGAAAAGGATGGAAGTGTTAGGAGTTTCTGTACTACCAAATTAGTCTGTAGTTAAATTTAACTCACCTGCATATTTAGCCCGGATGAATTAGAGTAGCTCTTGAATGGGTGTGTGTGATCTGCATCTTCTGTGTACAAAGGCCTTGTTAACAAGCAGTTTAACAAAGAAGTCGTTAAGCAGCTTGTGGCCCACAGGATGGCACTTAGCAGCAGGGGACACTTAGGGAATGTTAGCCCAACTGACTTCACAAATCAGTATCTGTTCTGGTTTTTGGTGATCAAAGGACTTGTAACTTCCCTGGGCGTGTTCACACAAGAAATACTTTTGCCTAGGGATCCTATAATGCTATGGTAGTCTTCTCATAGGAACTACAGTGGAATTTCATTGGGAAAAGTATTTGTAATTAGGGGTATGACCTTAGACTTCATTATTCAATGGCAGGCGCTGAAAATTATAGTTTTCTATTTGCATGATTTTAATTTGATTTGGTAACTTGGTCCAAGAAAATGATGAATAATAGGAACCATACCAGAACTGATGTACAGTTATAACCTCAATCTGAATCTGATTGAACTCATTCTCCTCAATGCTCTCAAATCCTAACTCCCCTTCTGACTTGCCTATATAGTATTTCCGTATTGGTGCATCATCTTTCAGCCACCTAGGACTCAGAACTCTGTTTGACCCAGTTTCCCCCTTTCTTATCGGCTCCTTTTACTTTCTCTCCCCAAGCCACCATGTTTAGGCTCTCTTGATGACAGTGGGCTAATAGGCCCCTTCCAGGTTCCTTTTCTCTTTTAATTTTAAGACCAGGAGTGGCACCCTCCTACTCATATGCATTTTGTCCTTTCTCATTAGGGTTAAGCCCAAAGTCTTCTGCTTGAGATGTGTAATTCTTGAAAATGTTACTCAGTGCATAGATGACCATGGTCATCTATTGTTGCTTCTTTGGAAGAACGTGTCTTCCAGCAAAATGTCAACTCTTTACTGCCTCTGGACCTTCATATACTGTGTTGACCTGTTAAGCTTTTTAAGGAAAATAGTAAAGGCTCATTTATGTATATGTCAAGATCAATCAAAATAATAATCCTTAACTATCCTGGGTGCAGCATACAGCCCAGCAGAAAAGAAATGATCTCCAAATGGCCAAAATAGCATAGCAAAATAATAAGGCAGTTTTTAATTTTGAATAACACCTTCACATACTGTATGTTATCTTTCTTAACCAGTGATTACTGTGCTTATGGGAGGAATGCTTAAGCCCTTGTCCACAGCATAATTATTCTGTATACTTTTGGACAACTTTTCAAACTGTATTTGCCTAATTTATGGAATACTGAAAGCAACAAATTAAAGGCACGTGTCTGAAGCCATGCAATTCTGGACATCACCTCAGCGTTGTGAGATAGCCCTCAACTCCTCCCAACTGGATGGCTGACTTAGAACTCCATTTGCTGGAATCCTGAAGCCAGTGTTCTTTATATTATTCATTTTCTACTCAAAATGAAAACAAATGGTCAGCCAAAGGCTAAATCACATATAACTTACACACATACCACCATAAAAGAAAGCAAGGAAATTCCAAATGGAATTTGGAAACATTCTTATCACAGTGGGTACTTTTTTTGTTTTTTAAGTTCTAGCTCTTAATGGAATAAATGTCAGTTTCCTTGATTTTTGATGTTTCCCAGAATGACTCAATAATGGTCTTTAAATATAAGGATGAATGAATGAGTGAAGTAAATGAATCTGGAAAGTAAATCTCACAAGGAACCCCTCCTTAAATGAATGAATTTGGGGAACAAGTGCCATGTCACAGCCAGTCATATACTGGGTGCTCCCAATTTTTGCTTTGCCAAAGACACCTGGAAAGACCCTGCCATGCTCCGCAGACATGGGGTGTGTGTGTATATGTCTGTGTCAGAGATTTTATGTAGGGACTGGTTAGAAGCTCACTCTGAGGGCCAGTAGTGGCCAACAGTTTATCAAAATTGCCCTTCAGGAGTCTAGGGTGTCCCGAACTCACAAAGAAGATGCAACTCCCCTGTCAACATTCGGTCTTTGTTACTAAAGTGTTCTTATTCTGAATGTCACTGGTCAGCTTCAAGATGTGTGTAAGCAGTGGAAGTAACAGTGGCGACTGGTACAAGTCAGTGGTAACTTTAATTCTTTATATTCATATAATTATTTTCTTCTTTAAAACTTTCACATCCTTAGGCCATCTTTGGAAGGAAAATAGTTGCTGTTTTAAAGAACCAGGTCCCACAATGTTTGGTGACTTGTCAAAGGTCTGAGGACTTCAGGGCTGAGCTTACCGAATGCCCGGGGCAACAGGTTGCCTTCCCTCAGCACTGCTTCTGTCCCTTGGGTCAGGTGTTCTCTTGACAAGTATATGATGATTGAGAAGTCATACATCTGCCAGCTGTTTGTCTCTGAGTCTTTTTAAATGGTGAGAAGTAGCTATTTAACTTTTTTTTTTTTTATTTAACTATTTTGAAGGAAGAAGGGAAAAAAGGACAAAGGTGGGAGATGGGACTCTTCAACATTGTTGCATGGCTTTTGGGGAGCAACCCCGAATCCTCGTGTTTCTGGGAAAAAGTATGTCATCTCTCCTTACCCAACCTCAGGCCTCTTTGACAGTGGTTTTAGCTTTAAAGATGTTGCTTCCACTACACATTTCCTTCATGGTCAGACTCAAACCGTTTTACTTCTTTTCCCTGCCTTATCAGACTTATTTACATCCAGAATCATAAAGACATTGGGGCGGTGGGGTCCCTACTGGTTCCTTAACAAACCTAGCACAGAATTGGTTAATGCATGATTGTCTTTCACTTGTGATTGAGTTCATTCAGTTTATGGCAGCATTTCAAGACCAGGACAATAAACCTGCCTCAGAATAAGCACGGAATACTGGCGGCCTGAGCTATTTTGGCTTTTTTATTCTATTTATCTCTAACATATAACACGGTACCTTGCACATAGTTTTTTTGGGTTTTTTTTTGTTTTTTTTTGCGGTACGTTGGCCTCTCACTGCTGTGGCCTCTCCCGTTGCGGAGCACAGGCTCCGGACGCGCAGGCTCAGCGGCCATGGCTCACGGGCCCAGCCGCTCCGCGGCACGTGGGATCTTCCCAGACCGGGGCACGAACCCGTGTCCCCTGCATCAGCAGGCCGACTCTCAACCACTGCGCCACCAGGGAAGCCCGCACATAGTTTTGTTTTTAAATAACCTTTTTTTAAAGAGAATATGTTTAATTTAACTGGGGTTAGGTAAGAGAATGTGAAAAATACTTCCAGATGGTTCCCACAGAAGTGTGTGGGTGTGTTGGTGAGGCTGAGGAGGATGAGGTGGGGGTGACATGGCAAAGGAGGGAAGATGCAAACAGCTGGTGAGTCTGGGTGAAAGGCTGTCTAGGAGTTCCTTACACTTCTTACAACTTCTCTGAAGTTTGAAATTACATCAAACTAAAAATGTACAAAAGTAGTGAATAACATACAAAATGACTAAAGGCCAAGTCACAGGACGGGGCCACTCTTGTCCACGTTAAGTGTGGTTCTGCTAAAAAGAAATCTCGAAGAGCTGTTGCCCTCCATATCAAAGCCCACAGCAGAATAGTCCTGTTTCAGTTATCATTCAGCTTACTTGCAAACCTGATTTGTGGGCCCTGTTTCACAGGTCAACCTTAAGAGACAGCACCTGGAAAGAGAATGAATGGAATTTTCCTGTTAGATCTGATTCAGCCGTGGTTTCATGTTTGGCCTAAAAGGTAGTATTTTGGCAAAGCAAACACAACCACGTGTGGATGGCATTCGGAAGACCCTTCATCATCACCCAGAGAGCATAAGTAATGGCCAGCCTTCCCTCTTTCTCTCATGCCGCAAAGCAAATACCATGTAGTAATGTAAATGTCTACATCAGGTATATTTGTGAGATCACATTTTTGTCAGTTATTTTATACATTCTTGCATGTGCAAGAACCATGCTGCTCCCATATGACGAAGTCTGAGATGGTGATATACTTAACAGTATGCTTTCTGGGCCTGCTGACAAGACGGGTAATTTCTAAAAGAAAAATCCAACTTCAGGCTGTTATGCTATCAGGTAGAGAAAAAATACCTAGTGGTAATGCAGCATGTGTACCACTGCCTGGCACGTGGAGGTCGCGCGAAGTAACATTATTTTTTAATATTTCTTTCTTTCTTTCTTTGGTTGTGCTGGGTCTTGGTGGCGGCATGCAGACTCTTAGTTGCGGCTCGCATGTGGGATCTAGTTCCCAGACCAGGGATCGAACCTGGGCCCCCTGCATTGGGAGCACAGAGCCTTGTCCGCTGGACCACCACAGAAGGCCCTATATATTTTTTTAATGTTTATTTTTTGGCCAGCTCTTAGAACTTGTTAGTAAATGTAATGTTTTGTCATTTTAAGTAATTATCCTCTGATATAAAGGAAAACGAGAGGCTTTCTCCAAATTAAGAATGCTGAAGCAACAGCTCATGAGGCCATTGAAGACTTATAATCCTTTTTGACTATGTGCCCCCTCTGGGTGACGTGGACTGGCCCCCTCCGGTGGTGTCATCGCGCCTGTCTGCAGTGCAGCAGCCTGACTACTTCACCAAAGAAAAGGTTCCACCCAGGAGGTACTGCAGGGCTGTAGGGGCTTAAGGTCACCCATGAGCCCAGTGCTAAGGCCACTCCCCTTGGACAGCTGACCCGTGGAGGATCGCCCTGAGGCTCGGTTTCCTCCTCAGTTTTAAGCCAGATACACCCTCGTGGGGTTGCTTGACGTGGTGATCAGATGTCACAGCACTGATCATGCCAGGCTAGGCACAGAGGTGAGAGGTAGCTGTCAGAGTGTCAACACAGGACGCTGAAAGCTGCGCCTGTGTCACTCATGTTCCTTCAGTTCATCACGAAGTTCGTCGCTTCGCTGATGAGTGGTGAGTGACAGTTCAGTTTGAACCGAGGCTGGGATGGCTGTGGGAGCTGCAGGCTGGAGACGCGGCCGGCACGTCCAGGTGATTGGGAGAACAGGACCATGGCACTGAGTGCTAAGTAATTTCCCTTGATGAGGGCAGTCATTTTCTGTGCAGTTTCCACAGAAGTCTAACCAGGCAATATAGCTGTCAAAGTAATTCAGCTCTTTGGCAATCTGCATCTTTATTCTAGCCTGGAAAATTTGCAGTTTGTCTTAATTTGTGGTGTTTTCTCTTGTTTTAAAATATAGTGACATTTAAGGTTTAGGTTCTAGTTAATATTTATGATCTTAGTAAGTCTGTGCAGAGCAGGTACCTTCACATTTCCTTCCTCAGCCAGATTTGGCAAAGGGTAGATGTGCGTATTTCATGATTCAGGTTCATTTGCATTGAAGGCACCCATTCTCCTGGTGCGGGTATTTGAGCTACTGATTAAATTCTTAACCTCTAGTTCTCTTCCTTCCGTATGGGGGGAGTGGTGTTTTTTCAAAACAAAAGGGAAAGACTAGATCCAAGAAATGTTCTGACTTTCATTAACACGTTCTTTTTTACTGAGGAGTACAAGGAATGTGCCAATGTTTAGAAAGCCTTTCCTCAGACATGAATGAAGTGCACCGGTGTGAACTTATGTCTTGTGTAAAAGGTCAGTCCCTCCCAGTGGTGGGGCAGGAAATAAGGTCATCTTTACTTTTTGTTTGGGGTGAATGAAAGTTACATTTATTAGTTGGAATAATATCTACTGTTGGGCATTGCTTCTCCCTAATAAAGATTGTAGCCATTGGATGTTTGGCCTCGCATTTGTGAACTGTTACAATTTTAATTTTTTAGTGTCCTTTGACTCATCAGATAAAAATCGTCAGTTTTCATACTCACAGGCTTTAATAGGTACCATGTTCTAACAATAAGTATCTAGTGTTGCACTGTGAGAGTCACTGACAAATGACTGTCAGGCTGACAATGTTTACGTTCCACTGTCTTTCCTACTTGTTGCAGCAAATGAGAGGATTTTTTAAGGCAGAAGAGTTTTTGGAAGCCTGATGTGTCAGACACACAGTGTGACTAGACTCTGGTTTTTAGTTGTGAGACCTTAGGCAAGTCACTTAACTTCCCTGAGCCTCGTTTGCTTTAAAATGGGGTTGGGCTAATTATCTGTAAATTTCTTTCCTTTTTTTGGTGGAGGGAAAGGGGCAGGTATAAAAAGCTGCATCTGATCCTGAAAGTCTTGTATCTTTTTTTTCTTCTTAGTGCCTGGGGACAAGGGATGATTTTTCAGAATTGGAAGAAACGTAGAAGGAACATACATGGTGATAACAAAGTTCCTGGGCTGTAGGTCAGGGACTGTTGTCTTGACACCTTTATAGGCCTTCATCTGAGGAGACTTTCAGAGGCGGACTTACCCTGGTGGCGCAGTGGTTAAGAATCTGTGCCCCGCAGCAGGCTGAGAGCATGCAGTACAGTAGGTACTGCAGAGCTTTTCAGTGGAAGCCTTCTAGTAACACCACTAAACACGAGTTGTCACCACGCTGGATTTTATTTTAACCTGGTGCTTGGATTCAATTACTGTCTTATGAAGGAACTCATTACTGAACGTCTGGCTGACTTTAGCCCATGGATAGTAAAGGCTTGCGGATTTAATGTGCTGTGAAAGGATTTAACTGTGCTATTTCTACTCCGAAGTTCAGTGCCTCTCAAACTTTATTGGAAACCTGAAACCTAAGCAGTGTGGCCCAGCCGACCCAATCTGTGCAGGCAGCTGTGCTCCGCTGGGAAGATGGATGAGGAAATGCAGGGAACCAAGTGGGGTGACTGGAGCCATCTTTTCACGGCACACAGTAGTGGGCAAGGCCCGGGGGTGCAAGCCCAGCTTCTTCCTACAACCCCTGAGGCTTCACAGGATTTCATTTGTGGGCAGTCAGCAAAGCAGTTTTCTTGAGAACCTTTCTAATGAACAGTGTGTAGAGAAGCACCTTTTAAAGGCATCTGGAAGTAAACATTTGGGTGGCATTTTCTGAAATGCTGAGCTGGTAAAGGGCCTCTTTCCGAATCACGCGGCCCTAGATTCTAAGTTCCGGGGGCCTGGGAACGGTGACACTGGCATCTTGGTCCCTTTCTCTGGGCCCCGCCGTGCGTACGCGGGCATTCAGTAAAAGCTCTTGGAGGGTGAGAGCAATGCCTTCGGGTTCATCTCTTCGGTTTGTCTTATATTGCCCACAGCAGCCACTGTCTGATGTCCTGTGACTGAGAAGCTGGCTGTTTGACTTTGTTATGATGCCTTTGGAGATGGAGCCCAAAATGAGCAAACTCGCCTTCGGGTGCCAGCGGAGCTCCACGTCAGATGACGACTCGGGCTGTGCGCTGGAGGAGTACGCCTGGGTCCCCCCAGGCCTCAGACCCGAGCAGGTAGGAACCGAGTCCTCTGCTTTTCTATTTTTCAGTGTGATTTAAGGTCTTCAAGGGTTTTTTTTTTTTTTTTTTTTAATGATCGACTATCACTGTCACAGTGACATGCTGTGTCCTTGGGCCTCACTCTTTGGATGGTTTTAAATTTTTGCTTTTAAGGTCACACTTAGTTTCTCCATGGAAGTTTTCAATCCCTTTTGTACTCCTGGATCCAGAAGCCCTATAAGGATGCTATTTTTGCCCTACTGAGTGAAGACCAGAGTACTGCCTATGCATTTGTCATGTGGATTTCTGACTGGGGTGTCCCTTTGGAGAGAGTGGGAGGAGTTTAACTTTTTAAAAAACTTCAGTAACAACAAAAAGGTAATCAAAGGAAAGGGGAAAGTTTCCAAGTCAGTTCTCAGCAGTGCCTTTGCTTTGGAAGAGAGGAGATACAGAGCTGTGAGAGACCATCTGAAGTGTTGTTGCGTAGGATTTGACCTTTGATAACCATGCACATGAAAGATTCTGTCACCACATGGTGTAAATTGGAAAAAAAAGAGCTCATTTTGTGCTTTGTTGTACTGTTATTTTAAGGAAGATGAGAACATTCTGTGTACCTATTTTTATCTTCCCAATATCCTTATATGATGAACTTATTAAAAATTGCTGGTGTTAGACATAAGGGCCAAGATAGTTTGAAATTAAAAGAGCCAATTAAGCGTATGATTGCTTCTGAGTTATGGTTGTGTTTCCCATTTTGGTGGGAGCTCCGATTCATCCGGGGTCTAGAACAATACCTGGCACACAGGTAGCTAGTATTCAGTAAGTGTTTACAACCGTACAAGCTCCTACGGCTGATACAGTGGAAGAGGGTGGCGAGCTGGTCCTCCAGGCAGGCAAGCAATGTTTTGATAAACTGCTTCTTAAGAGAGAACCCTTCTTGCAGCTTAGGGTGAGTAGGTTTTGTGAGACACTAAGATATTGAAGCAGACAGGTCCCAAATTCCCTAATCTCCTACTTTTTTTCCTTCAATCCTTTTCATCTTTCCTCAGCACTGCAGTATCCTTCGCAGTACTCATTAAGGATTTTCTTTAGATACAACAGAAAGGAAAAAAAAAAATCTCAAACAAAAACTGAGTTCTCCTTTCAAAGTGAACTAAGTACAGGTTAATATAGCTCCCTTCCAGTTTCCTTGGGGAAATTGACTCCAGATATTTAGAAAATAGCACCCATGCAAGCAAAGAAAGCTGAAGCTTGAGAGAACCTGATAAGGGAGAGTTTACAGAGTTTAACAAAAAAGCTTTTGTCTTTGCAACGTGTAACATTCAGAGAGCAAATCCAATGTGTTGTGTCGTGGCTGGATTGTGGACAGTGTCACACAGCCCTGTGTGGTCATTTCCAGTATTCATTTAGGACTCTCTCGGCTGACCCTAGCATTAAATGTGCATGTCTTATGGTCCATAATTTATGGTGCCCCTAATTGTCACTATGAATTGCATTCCTGAAGAGCAATTTAGCAGCTGGATGCTAGCTATCTGAGGGTTTGCAGTTCTGCTGAGTTGGCTCAGCTGCTCTTCTCATTAGCTACAAGTAGCCAAATCCTGTCAGAGGCCAGAGCCAGTACCTAAAGGGCAGGGTAACTTGAAGATGGAATGAGCTGAAGTGTTCACTTCCTGTGTGCTGACGTCCTCTTCTCTCTTTCTCAGATCCAGCTCTATTTTGCTTGCTTACCAGAGGAAAAGGTTCCTTATGTTAACAGCCCTGGAGAGAAACACCGCATTAAACAGCTTTTGTACCAGTTGCCACCACATGATAATGAGGTAAAATAACAGGAAGAAGGCTAATTAGGGGGGAAAAAAAAAAATCCACCTTGAGCATCATGGTGCCTCCCATAAACCCCAGCTCCTCCCTGGCTAGGGCCCTTTTGTCCTCCTTCAGTTAAAATTGGGCCGGAGAATACAGCTTTCCATTCTTTAAGAGAGAAAAGGGTGTCAGTGCAATAAACTTAACACAAGTTGGTTTTTACAGTGTTTGCAACCACCCACCAGTAATCAGGAGCCTACAGATTCCTGCGATCTCCCTACTCCTTCACCCAGAGTCAGTGCTTTATGGTGGCTCAGGCCTGCAGTGGACTTGAGTGCCTGTAGAATGTAGAATGAAGGTGGCAATTAGCAAGTTTAAACCTTTTGTAGAAAGGTTCATGTCTTATGTTTTTTTAGTGTCTCTGCTAAGAGTTTAAACTTTTCATCTTTAAAAAAAAAAAAAAGGACTATTCCTTCAAATTGCATTTCCCTTTTGCTAGAGAGGCTGCAGGATTTGGTGTCATTTTAAACGTATGGGGTCATTTTTAAACTGGCGATTCACGGGGGCAGGCCAGCTCAACTTGCTGTTTTATTTCCTGAAACTTGATTCTGGAAATAATTGGTGACGGATGCTGTTTGTTTCAGAGTGGTGCTTCTGTTTCTTTCTGTGAAGGTGCGGTATTGCCAGACTTTGAGTGAAGAGGAGAGAAAAGAGTTGCAAGTGTTCAGTGCTCAGCGGAAGAAAGAAGCACTCGGAAGAGGGACGATTAAACTTCTGTCCAGAGCAGTGATGCACGCTGTGTGCGAGCAGGTAGCCGGTTCTAGGATGAGTAGTGATGTGCGTGGATCAGCTCGTGGGGTATGGGGCAGCGCCGGCACAGGCGTGGGCCCTAAAAGCCTCCAAAAACTGAGAGAAGGAAAGGCAGCGTAGCTTCTTACTACGTGGGGATTCGTGTTGGTAACTGGCTACACTGCTGTGTATTATGGGGGAGGCATGTAAACATCGGGAGAAATCCGGCCTTTCGTGGGGTCTTGGCTTGGAGTGCGGTGCTGGGGTGCACCTAGTGTTCAAGAATGCAGGGACGTAATGAAGACATTCAGGGCCTCCTTACTGGCTGTCCTCAGAGTAGGAGTATATCCAACAGGAGGACGCCTCCAGAAAGCCACTGCGCATGTTCCGAGGAGCAGTCCAGTGTGGTAGTAAATCTGAGGCATGTTCATTCCAGTGGAGAATCATGAACGATCCAACATTAAAGAGCAGGACGGGGGGCTTCCCTGGTGGCGCAGTGGTTGAGAGTCCACCTGCCGATGCAGGGGACGCGGGTTCATGCCCCGGTCCGGGAAGATCCCACATGCCCCGGAGCGGCTGGGCCCGTGAGCCATGGAAAAAAAAAAAAAAAAAAAAAAAAAAAGAGCAGGAGGGGACAGAAATTAAAGTTTCGCTGACAAACTCGGGATTTAGCATAAAGTGGAAAAGGCTGAGAATGCAGTCATTCAAAAGGGGTCATTTAAGATCTAAATCCTTTTGTTTTTAGTGTGGGTTGAAAATAAATGGAGGTGAAATTGCAGTGTTTGCCTCTCGAGCGGGCCCTGGAGTATGCTGGCACCCATCCTGTTTTGTCTGCTGCACGTGCAACGAGCTGCTTGTCGACCTCATCTATTTTTATCAGGATGGAAAAATTCACTGTGGCCGGCACCATGCTGAGCTGCTCAAACCCCGGTGTTCGGCATGTGACGAGGTAAAAAAGTTCATCCCTTAACACTGGAAAAAAATAAGCTTCTAGTAAGCCAATATTCCACTGTTCACACCTAAGCAAAATACAAATCTCTCCTGCTTGCGCTGTGTGTGTACATTTTTAAGATAACCCTTCACGTTGGTACAACGGAATGATATGCAGCTAATAAAGAGAAAGCAGCAGGTGTCTTTGTGTATTGCTAAGCAGCATGTCCTTGATGGACTGTGAGAAGAAAGCAAGTTGCAAGAAGAGTGCAGCAATTGATCTTACTTCTGTTAAAGGGGAGAAGAACAAGACTATACATATTTGCAAACACTCAGCAATGGTATGTAAAGACATACACTAAGTTAACAGTGGTGAGCATGTTAACTCAGGGGAGGGCTGGTGGTGTGAAATGAAATTCTTTTCCTTAAGCTCTTCATTTTTAAGTAATTTTAGATTTATAGAAGAGTTGCAAAGATACAGAGAGTCCCTGTGTACCCTTCTCCCAGCTCGCTCTATTGTTAAAATGTCTCACGTAACCATGGTATATGCATCAAAACTAAGACGTTAACTCTGGTGTAATACCATTAACTAAACCATAGATTTTATTTAGATTTCCTCAGTTTTTCTACTGATGTCTCCTTTTTATTCCAAGACCCCATCCAGGGAACCTCATTGCATTTATTCATTATTATCTCCCTAGTCTACTTTAATCAGTGACAGTAAACTTTCAGTTTTTACTTTTATATGTGAAGTTTTTTCAATGATGTGCTATTTGAAAATTTTTTGAAACCAAAAATGTAAAGAAATTAAAAGTCCTTAATCTGGAGACGGCACCGTCAAACGAAGTGTTATCTACACGAGTGGTGTTCACATAATCCAGCATTCAGAGAGCGCTAACTATGTTGACTCCACAGCCACTTTAATGAGTTTTCATTAAAAGATGCACAGACCACTAAATTATTTCAATGTTAATGTATTCTTTGCCAGATTATGCCAACAAAGTGTGATTGCGGAGCAAAAATAGGACCAAGTGAATTATATCCAATGTAGAATTGTGTTTTGTTTTTAAAAGCATAAGCATGCACTTAGTTTCTCTTTTTCAACGTTTTCACTTTCTGTTCTTGTTTTATAGCTAAATCAAGTTAGTCAGTTAAGCTTAAGGCTGTAAGAAACAAAGTACACTGTCTGAGCGGCTTTAAGATCCAGTGCCTGTCAGTTGCCCAGCAAACTGCCCAGTGCAGTTACTTGACCTTTAAAATCGTTCACAATGATTTTTTTTCATCCTATGGCCTCATATTCCTCTGAAGATAATTTTTGCTGATGAGTGCACAGAAGCAGAGGGTCGCCATTGGCACATGAAACACTTCTGCTGCCTTGAGTGCGAGACGGTCCTGGGGGGACAGAGGTACATCATGAAGGACGGCCGCCCGTTCTGCTGCGGCTGCTTCGAGTCCCTGTACGCCGAGTACTGTGAGACCTGCGGCGAGCATATTGGTGCGTCCATGGCCCAGCCTGTTGGCTCTGTCACTTATCCATCAGTCTGTCTCTGATTACTCACACTCTTTTTTCTTTCTTTCCTTTTTTTTTTTGTTTTTTTAATTGAGGGATAGTTTACATACTGTGAAATGTATATGTTTTAAATGTTTCAGTTTGATGAGTTCTGATAAATGGGTGTATACTGTATTCTCATTACTTCTGCTAGTTGTGTTCTGTAGAGTTGCCGTGAACACTGAATTACCCCATACTGAGCCATTGGTCCTAGGGATACAGTGGGTTAGGTTCCTGTGAGCCTCTGGTCGCAACATTGTCATCAACCAATCAATATATAATCTTGTTTTGTGTATGTTTAGGTTTAAAGATACCTTATTTAATATATGTTGTTGATTCATTAACATTGAACTCACAGCCAACAGCACTGTAACTCCTGCCTGAACAAAGCTTATCTAACACATGGATTGCTTCTCCAAGGCACATCACAGCCTCCTTGCGCTTAGGAACACTAGACAGCACTTCAGCTCTATGCTTGGGCCATTTTAAACAGCAAAACCACCAACAGAAAGCACAAAAAATGCGAAAAAATGGCCCTAAATCGGCCGCAGGTGTGAGTGCAGTAGTGCCCTTTGACCCCAGCTGGGACACACACACACACACACACACACACACA
>NW_006781931.1:842122-860762 GCF_000442215.2 Lipotes vexillifer | reverse complement strand
ACACACACACACACACACACACACACACATCACTTGACTCAGATTTTTTTGCCACCTTGCACATGTCCACAAATGACCTTGAAAGCTCTGCGAGTATTGATTTTTGAACTACAAAATATTTAGCACGTAGGCAAGTTTGTAAATATGGAATCTGCAAATAATGAGAATTAATTGCCCCTGTGTAACTCACAGCCCTATCAAGATCTGGAACAGTCCCATTACCCCCAAGCGTTCCCTCATGCCCACAGTCTGTCTTTTCTGTTTCTTCTGCCTTTGTTTCAAGATGGAACTATGACCTGTTACTGGATCCTTTTTTGAAACAGGTGTGGACCATGCGCAGATGACCTACGACGGGCGGCACTGGCACGCTACAGAGGCCTGCTTTTCCTGCGCCCAGTGCAAAACCTCTCTGTTGGGATGCCCCTTCCTTCCCAAACAAGGTCAGATTTATTGCTCAAAGACATGCAGCCTCGGTGAAGACGTCCATGCCTCAGATTCTTCGGACTCTGCATTCCAGTCGGCTCGATCAAGAGACTCCAGAAGAAGTGTCCGGATGGGCAAAAGCAGCCGGTCAGCAGATCAGTGTCGACAGTCTCTCCTCTTGTCCCCTGCTCTGAACTACAAGTTCCCTGGCCTTTCAGGCAATGCCGACGACACCCTTTCTCGGAAACTGGATGATCTGAGTCTTTCCAGGCAAGGAGCAAGTTTCGTCAATGAAGAATTTTGGAAAGGCAGAGTAGAGCACGAAACCCCAGAAGACCCTGAAGAATGGGCTGAGCATGAAGATTATATGACGCAGCTGCTCCTCAAGTTTGGTGATAAAAGCCTCTTTCAGCAGCAGCCCAATGAGATGGACATTCGAGCCAGTGAGCACTGGATATCTGATAACATGGTTAAAAATAAGACCGAGTTAAAGCAAAATAACCAGAGCCTTGCAAGTAAAAAATACCAATCTGATATGTATTGGGCACAGTCACAAGATGGACTGGGCGATTCTGCTTATGGCAGCCACCCGGGCCCTGCGAGCAGTCGAAGGCTCCAGGAATTGGATCTGGACCATGGGGCTTCGGGATATAATCATGATCAAACACAGTGGTATGAAGATTCCCTGGAGTGTTTGTCAGACTTGAAACCAGAGCAGAGTGTTCGGGATTCTATGGATTCTTTGGCTTTGTCTAATATCACAGGTACATAATCTAGGGACTATGGGGTATTTGAAAAAGGAGCCACTAAAAAGTTCACTCCACAAATTACAGGGCAGCACCAGCGGGGGCTATGTTATTTACAACTGTAGACCAAGGAGAGGAAGGAGTTTCAAACTCCTTCCTGTAGCAAAACAAACACGTGTGTACATGTGTGCATACATATAAAATATATTTTCAATACAGTCTTTGGGGATAGGTCTTATTATCCCTGCTTTGAAGAGGAGAAATGAATTTTTTGGGATCATGGAGTCTGCATCTGTATCTGAAGAAAGATATTGGACTCTTTGGATCATGCTATGAATTTCAAGATATTAAAATCAACATGTGTACTCTATAAGCACAGAACATTTTTTGTATTTTCCTAAATTGCCCTGTGGCGACAGCTCAAAAATATCTAAGTTTTGTTTTACCCAGATTATAAAATAATTTCACTTTAATGTTTTCAAAACACATTCATGTCAGTTATCTACGTTTCTTCCTTAAAATGACCTGATAGAGTGGATATTATTGCATTTTACAAATGACGAAACTTGAATTTCCAAGAGGCTAGGGAATTCCCCGGTGGTCCAGTGGTTAGGACTCGGTGCTTTCACTGCCAGGGTTCAATCCTTGGTCGGAAAACTAAGATACCGCAAGCGGTGCCGAGAGGCTAAATGCCAACTTTACATAGGTGTTTAAAGACAAGATTGAACCTGGAACCCAGCCCTCCTGAATCTCATATTTGCAGTAAGTTTTTGGATACAGAAATACTGCTGTCACTTGGCTAGTTTTATAGTCCAAGGAACGACATTCAGTCCTTTCATAAAGGTTATGTTACATTGTAACATAGGCAGGAAAGGCTTGAGCAGCTGCCCGCCGCCAGGAGGGACCCTGTGCCAGGTACCAGGCAAGGAGGGATAAGACGGCTACCCTCCTGGCTTTGGTCGGGCTTGTCAATGTTAAGGCCTACAATAAAGGGGACCTGAGGAATGGTGGGTAAGACTAAATATTAAGCACCTCCTGTTCGCTAGGCCCTATGACAGGTGTTTTAACATTTAATATCAAAAACAGACAACATTTGGTATACGTTGTGCTGGTGCTGACGTTTCTTGACAACGATGGGCTGAAAAACAGGCTTTCTTTAGAAAGTAGGAAGCTGTGTAGCCTCCAGTTGACACCACAGTTCACACCACTTCCTGTTGTTCCTTGCAGCTATCTGGGTTACATCCATTTCTCTTAACTTGCCTGATCCCTGTTATAACAAGGAGTGCAATATTGGTTTTGAGAAAAGTTTTAAAATGAGATTAATAGGGAAGTGGCGTTATTAGTTTATGGGTTGAAGGGGCAGAAGACTGGATGAAGGTCTGGGTCAGGGGTTTGGCAGACTTCTTCCGTAAAGGGCTAGAGAGTACTTTTGGGACTTTACAGTCTTTGTTGCAACTACTTAACTCTGTCATTGTGGAAGAAACCATAGATAGCATGGGAGCAAATAGGTGTAGCTGTGTCCCAGTGAAACTCTATCCACAAATAGGCTGTGGGCTGGACGTGGCCCTTGGGCTGCGCAACCAGGTATAAGACTAGTCTGGCTATAGGAAGAGGACCATAATGGTAGCCGTGTGAGAGCAAAGGGAAGGACTG
This sequence comes from Lipotes vexillifer, assembly GCF_000442215.2. Classification (NCBI taxonomy): domain Eukaryota; kingdom Metazoa; phylum Chordata; class Mammalia; order Artiodactyla; family Lipotidae; genus Lipotes; species Lipotes vexillifer. The sequence continues at coordinate 857,940 of NW_006781931.1, read as the reverse complement.
CTTTGAGAGACGTTCAGATGAAGCAATCTGGCTTTAATGGGTTGAGAGACAGAAGCTTCTATGTGTTGTATCAATAAGCTAATGACAGGACTCTTATGAAGAGCTTTTCAAGTTGGTGCTCATCCCATGGGCTGTAACTCAGGTTTGGCTCCAAAACGGCTGGGATCGTAGGAGATGGTGGGCCCTTTGTTTCAATAACAAAATTCATACCTCTTGTCAATTAAGTGTATATTATAGTATGTTGGTTTTGCCTAGTGATCGTTAATCAGATACTGAGGTTTGAGAGACTTCACTTTGAAATGCTTCCTTTCAGAAGCTTGTTGGTAAGAACTGTCAGAGTATCAGGATTACTGAGAATCACGTCTTGTCTTTTCTTGTAGGGGCTTCGGTGGATGGAGAAAGCAAGCCAAGGCCATCGTTATATTCTCTGCAGAACTTCGAGGAAATAGAGGCAGAAGATTGTGAGAAAATGAGCAATATGGGGACTTTGAACTCTTCCATGCTGCACAGGAGCACAGAGTCCTTGAAGAGTCTCAGTTCAGAGTTGTGTCCAGAAAAAATCCTGCCTGAGGAGAAACCAGTCCACCTGCCAGTGCTCCGAAGGTCCAAGTCTCAGTCCAGGCCACAGCAGGTCAAGTTTTCAGATGATGTCATTGACAACGGAAGCTATGAGAACATCGAAATCCGGCAGCCGCCGATGAGTGAGAGAACTCGGAGACGGGTGTACCATTTTGAAGAAAGGGGACCCCGGTCTCATCACCATCGCCGCAGAAGAAGTAGGAAGTCCCGCTCAGACAATGCTCTGAACCTTGTCACAGAAAGAAAATGCTCTCCCAAGGACAGGCTGCGGCTTTACGCCCCTGATAACTATGAGAAATTTATCCAGAGTAAGAGTGCGCGGGAGATCCAGGCCTACGTGCGGAACGCTGAGCTCTACGGGCAGTACGCCCGTGCCGCTTCCAGCTACACCCTGCGGAGCCCGGGGGGGCCTCGATTCCTGGGGCTCCATGGGGAGGACGACGGCTCTTGGTGCTCCTCCACCACCTCCTCCTCCTCCGACTCAGAAGAAGAAGGATACTTTCTTGGACAACCAATTCCTCAGCCCCGGCCGCAGAGATGTGCATACTATACAGACGACCTTTCTAGTCCAGCTTCCGCACTCCCCACTCCTCAGTTTGGCCAGAGGACAACTAAATCCAAGAAGAAAAAGGGACACAAGGGCAAAAACTGTATCATTTCTTAACCGAGTAGCTGTGGAGATGGTAAGCTTAGCCATTAACCGTCTTACATCGAATCTTTTTTCTTCCATAGGAAAGTTGCTAAAATAGATTCAAGTGCTTTGCCCATGTAAAGGAGACCCCGACTGCTGTTTACAGTGTCAGATTAACCTTTGGAAGGTGTGATTTCTCCATTTACCCTCCTTGGATGGTGCCAGGTGGACGTGACTGCTCGTGCCTGTCGGGTGCATCACAGTTTGATACAGCTGCTTTGATCTCCAACCCTCAAGAGATCCTCAAGAACCTGTTGAGAGGTGACTGGGTGGGGGTGTTGATTTTAGACAATGGAGAACTTGAGCCACCTTTGTAAAGCACTAGTGTTTGTCCTTTATCTGCGCCAGGTTGGCCCAGGTCCTGACAGTCTGTCCTGTTGTGTGGCATGCACGTAGTCATGTGACCCAGCCAACACTGTGCGTCCCGTCATGCGAGGCCACGTCGTCCCCTTCCAACTCTCATTAGCCAGGTAAACGTTATACTGTATTAGCTCCAACTAGAGATCGAAAAGAACATTGCTATTTATAATGTAGTATTTCATAGACTTAAGTGTATTCCTAATTTAACGGTGCAAATATTAATGTATATACTGTACAGTTCAGATTTTAAAGCTGATATTTTTATATCCCTGAAATGTAAGATGTTTGTTACACTGCAGTGCTAGTTGTTAGGGAACCAGAAACAGCATTTATGGATGAAATGATTGCTTGTATTTTAGTCAGGGTTTATAAGTTTAGATGGTCAAATTTATATTGCCTGTGATGGAAAAGGGAACCAGAAACAGCATTTATGGATGAAATGATTGCTTGTATTTTAGTCAGGGTTTATAAGTTTAGATGGTCAAATTTATATTGCCTAGTGATGGAAAGTTCCCTTTTTTTTTTTTTTTTTTCAATATTAAAAAGGCTCTGTATGCATGGTGGGGCTATGTAAATACTCTTTAAAACTATGGCCCTATTAATCTTACAAGTGTTATTTATGGGTCAAGCAATGTAAACTGTATAAATGTAAAAACAAACAAACAAACAAAAACCCCTACACATACACGTACACCTGGAATATATGGTAAAAACAAGTAGAAGCTGTTTGGGCAAATACTTTTTTTCCCCTTTGGGATGGGCAGGGGTTGCCTTTCCCATTTTCAGCAAGGTAGTGATTATTTCATGGAAAGAGACCAAAAAAACTACAAGGATCTGCTTTCTGTGGCAGAGTACTTTGTAGATTTATTCCTTTTCATCCCTCCTTTCCAGCTAATTTGTTGGCCTTTAGCAGCAGTTTTGAAAACCGGGCCTTCTGGTTGTTTTTCTTTTAAAATCTTTAGAGGATGCTGTGTTACTGGTTACTTCAAGTTAATATGTGGTTCTATTTCAAGGGAGAATTACATTGGATTTGAACTGATGAGCTAATATTTTGATATGGGCCATTCTTGCACATATGTTTCAGTCCTAACTCAATGTCCCAGTGGTATCTCAGAACTTTAGGAAGGTATTTAATAAATGCTTAATAAATAACAAACTACCTTTCTGAACACAGATCTCTGCAAACATATCCAGATCACTGGATCCACTTTGTTCCTTTGATTTACCTTGCCGTTCTCCTACCATTAACAGACCAACATTTGACTCCTGCGTGTCCACTTGCCCTACCAGTCGGCGCAAGATAGAAGTTGAGGCACAGAAGCAAAGCTGTCCGTATTTACATGTATGGGGAAAAGCTGTTAGGCCTTGGGAGGGCAGACCTGAATCCAACAGGAAAACCAGTGCTCGACAGCATCCACTATACCCAACCCCTGGATAGGGCAAGGTTTGGTATCTGGGCTAGACAGAAGCCCTTCAGAAACACACCAGTGAGGGGAGAGCTCTTTCCTCAATAACTGTATCAACCATTTCCCTTGTCTGGTTCATTTTAAAAACATAGCAGTGAAAAAATAATGCATACACGTGGTTAAAAAACAACAACAAAAACAGTGAAGAATCTCCTTTCCACTCTCCACCCCTCAGTTCCCCTCCCTAGAAGTAACCACTGTTATCCATTCCTAGTGTATCCTTCAGATGTTCAAACCATATTCACATTAATGTATCTTTTAAAAATGGCAGCACACTAGACCGGCTTAGACTTGCTTTTTTCTCTTTACATGTGGACATTCCACATTAGTGCAGATAGGTCTGCCTCATTCTGTTCTCGTAATGACTGCATAATAGTCTGCTTTTGGATATACCATAATTTATGTCACCAGTCCTTTAGTGATGGGCTTGAATTTCCTTATAGACACTTTATCCTGCACTGGCACATATGCACATAAATTCTGAGCAGCACCGTTCCTCGGACCAGGGTTATGCATTTAAAATGTTGAGGGTTATCACCAGTGTTCCTCCACAAGGCCATCTCCTGTTCTACATTTACAACGTATGAGAGTGCTTCTTCCCTCACAATCTCACGTGACACAGGAGCAGACTTCCTGATTTTTGAAGACCTTTTCAGAACCTATGCTGCGAACAGTGGGCATCCTTTTAGAAAAGACTGTTGCTTGGAAAGGATGGATAACAAATAGTAAACGGGTAATATTCAGCCTTACTTCACCTGGAGAAAGTCAAGTATAAGCTGAGGTCACTGTCCTCTGTAGTTTTCAAGTCATAGTTGCTTTTGCTTCTGGCAATAATCACTCTATTCGTCTTTTCATTTCCTTATATAAGGGTCATATAGATTGCCAAAGGTTTTAAGGGAATGCAGAAATATTTATTCATAATAATAATGTAATCTTTAAAGATTTTAAATCTTGGTTAATAGCAATAACAAAGAAGACTCTACAAAGGAAGAAAGGGAAGCAGCTACCTTGCAGTTCTGTAAAGAATTAGGCCAGAAAACTAGGCCTACAGTTGCTATAAAGTGTTCATATAGATTTAGTTAACAAAGTGTCTAGTCAGTCACTAAACTCTAAAATTTGGTCCCAAGCTAAGTATCAAATATTAAAACACTGCTTCTAATCTCTACCTGGGTGAAGCAGAACCCTAATGATTGCATTTTCCTCACTTCAGACCAAACTGGAGAACATTTTGCTTACAGCCCGCGTAGGGATGCTGATAAAATGTCAATGGGAACTCCTTTCAGCACTCAGTAAAAGAGAACGATTCACCTTGTGTATGCACTTGCTCCTCTTGGCACTCTGCTTTCCAGTTCCTGAGTTAAATAAAAAGTACCAGAAGTGCAAGGAGAGATTTGCTGTCTAACCCCTCTCACTTTAGATACAAAGTACGGGCCATCCTAAAAGGGTAGTAAAATTGGAATGGGCACTGAAGACTGCTAGATTTCCCTGTGTGGCATATTGCCCTGCCCCACAAGGTCCTTGGGTGACAGGCTGGGCAAGTACGGGTGTGGAGGTGTTTGGGGAGTGCCCGAGGGTGCGTAGTGCACAGGATTGTCAACACGGTGTGGGCAGGCTTTGGTTGACTGACCTGCTCTCTCCTAAGGCGCACTCGACTGCTGCTGTGGACAGAGAGCAGTGTACATGCTAGACCTTCAAAGACGTTCCAAAAGGAACCAGGAATTCGAACTTCTCTAAAACGTCTGCCAGCTTCTCAGTGCTAGCAACTAATTCAAACATTTCTGAAACCCTTTGAACAAAATGAGCCTGCCATCAGCAAGCCACCAATGCATGGGTTATAAATTAAGCACCTGAAGCTGTCTCTTGGAGCTGTCTAGAGGAGGCACGACTAATTACTGTTTACAGAAATACATGTGACCGTTTTTTGAGGCACAAGGAAGAAAAATTATTGGGATTAAAAAAAAATTCCACTAAGAGCCTCATTACCAGTTTAATGTTAGCAACACAATTATAAAAAACCTTTTAAATTAGGCAAATGAGAAAATTGCTAATTGCCTAGTTAGATTCTCTAGCCATTCTTCGAACTGTCTAAAAACAAGGCATGCTTCTGTACAGTCACATGGGTTTTCTGTTCACTTTCAAGCACAGGAGGAAGGCTTCCAGGTAAACAGGAGAAATACACAGGAGCAACTGAAATTTGCATCTCTGAGCTCATGTTTTGCCAAAGTTACAGAAGCAGTAACTTTACCAGGGGAAGAAAGTTGAAGGGTGGCTTCCACAGAATGTTTAGGAAGGAAGTGTGGAGAAAAAGTAAGACATGGGGTATGTGTATAGACTTGGTCACAGGATCAGAGCCAGTCTATTCTTTTTCAACAGACCCAGCTAGCTGGTCAGGTAGTCCCATTTTAGAGATCCATTTTAGCCTCAACTTCTCTTTTTGCAAAAGAAATTTCACATCCCTACTGCTGTGTGTGTACCAGGTGCTGTTAGGACAACTTTAGAAGTAGCTTGCAGCCCATTCTCCAGAAGCATTTGATTCCAAACATAAAAATACTAAAGTAAGAAACTAGTTCTCCTAAATGCTAATACTTGTTATAGTGTTCTTAGGTCAACAAGCCAAGTAACTGATGTTGGAAAAGGTGATTACTGGTCTAATAAATCTACCAGAAAGCTGACCTTGGAGTGACGCAAAGCACACTGGTCCTCAGGATTCAGGAGATCTGGGTTAGGAGACTCACGTCTCTCATTAACTCAGGCGGGTTAAAAGCTCTGACTCAGTTTCCACTTCCGTAAAATGAGAGTACTCAGCCACCTCAAAGGTCTCCTTCCAGCTTCAATATTCTGTGGAGACTGGATTTATCGGGTCAGCCAACAGAAGAGTCTTCCCACTCAGCATAAAGTGTTGTTTCCCTTTTCTGACTCTTTCATTTACCAACATATTAGGCAAGGATTCCTAAAAGGATGATCCTTCCAAACACTATGGTTCATGGGAGTTGGGAACTGTGAAGATGTCTGGTGCTTTTTTATATTAATGCTTGGGACTCTGGATGGGCAAGAGGTTAAACTAAACCATGAAGTTTGGAAATGGTTATCTCCCTATCAGAGCATGTAGGCAGTCTGGAGATGGCATAGAGTATGTGGAAGACAAGATATTTTCCTCCCAAATGTTGTTTCTCCCCAATTAACAGGATGAAAAGTAAGATTTTTTTTCTACAATGCTATTGGCAGCATAGTCCGGAATCTCTGAACAAGTTGTAAGCAAAGCTGAAAAAGTGTTAACTGTTTAATCTTGGCTCCTAGAATAGGAGAGTTGAATTACCAGGCTCATTCCACTGAAATGGCTCTTGGCAAACCACAGTGGGTCCAAGTACCGCAGCCAAAGAGCTCTGGCTGTGGGCGCTGTGACCCTACCTGCTACCTGCCCCTTAACAACCGCCTCTTAGGAGCCTCAAAGGTGTGTTCTAAACTAACTAACTCCAAAGCACAGGTCATGGGAACCGATAGGTGAAAACCAGGAAAAATCTACTGAGCTAGGATTTGAAAGTTATCGAAACTTTTTTGTAAAGTTATTTTTATATATTGCCCATTACAATCATATCACACTTTAAGTGTACATACCAATAGCTAGCGTGTCCTGGAGTCAGGATTGGAACCTAGTTCTGAGTGACTGCCGAACTTCCACTTCTTCCAAGAACACTAAGTGTAGAGTTGAAAGATTTGGGTAAAACCTTGCTTCTGCCCCTTCCTGCTATATGACCTTAGATGACGTATACCTTCTGCCCTTAACGGTAAAGTGAGAAAAAAATCCTCATTGGCTTATAACATGTGAAAGTGTGTGTGAATCTAAAGAACACTAGTGTGGCCATTCTAACTTGTTCAGATAATGAAACAAGTGAAAAACATGGTGTTCCTCTCTGGATCCTACATTTAGTATCTTAAACCTGAAATGTACTGTAAGCTACATCCGATATGGTACACTAGAGTCTACACAGAAGTAACAGAACACAAAGTTTTTAAAAATGGGAAATTCCTACAAGGCGGGACTAGTCCCATGCCCCTCCCCACGCTTGTTGGGTTTATCTCCTTCACTCAACATTCCCACCTCAGGACAGGGAGGCCGTGGCCTTTGCAGCAGAGGTTGAGCTGCCCCAGAAGATGAGATGTTGAGAAAGCAGTGCCTCTCCTCTTGGTCGCTGGGGTGGACCAGGTTGCTTTTGTGTTGGAAAGAAAAGGTGACTTTCACACAAGACTCACCTCTCAGTTGAGTAAGCCCCACAGGGTTCAGTAGAACTCCACCCACTGGGATGGTGGAAAGCCACACTGGCCAAGCCCACATCATGGCTAAGGTTCAGCCCTGGCCAATAAAGGTAAGGGAATGTGAACGCTTGAGCACGAAACATACCTCAGCCTGCTGAGCTCCAGTTCTGCTGGACTGTAGCTTTTCTCTCCCCTCCCTGAGCCCTCCACACTCTCGCACACACACAGCCCCATCTGCTGGGGGCTGACCCCCTTTCTGGCCTCAGAAGCCTCAGGCAAGCGTAGGGTGTGGGCACACCAGTCGGCTGGTGCTGGGCCCGCTTGAAGGCATTGCAGACGTTTGGTCCGTGTGTCTTTCTCAGGGGTTTGGTCACGAAGGATGGCCTCTTCCCACTCGAAGGATGCAGGGACAGCATACCATGTCTTGTCACCAGGTCCTCTCCCTCTCCCTGGGCAGCTTGCCCAGGCTTACCCTCTCAGTGAACCCTCACTGCCCTCAAGGACAACAGCAGGGTCTCAGCCAGAAAGCCTGAGGTGGGGGGGGGGGGCACCAGCAGGAGTCCCAGAACAGGGCCCTGAGGCAGGAGGAAATTTCCCAGATGGTGCAGTCCTGAAGGCCATGTGCCAGTCAGCCAGGCCTACTCTGTCCTCGCCTCCCCGCATCTCATACATGTTCTAACCAGGAGAACCAGGACAGCACATGGGCAGCTCAGGTGGTGGATAGAGACCTCAGATGTCCTCTTGCAGCAAGCGTCTGTATATGTTGTGGTTATTTTCTATCTTACATGTCCTCAAATGTTTATATTTCAATAAACTTCAACCTTTTCTGTCTCTCACATACACACACAGATGGGAAAAAGATTTAAAACCTTACACAATTTTAAACAAGTGTTGGTGAAGACGTGGAGAAAAAGGAACTCTCATACCCTGTTGGTGGGAATATAAATTGGTGCAGCCTCTATAGAAAACTGTATGGAGATTCCTCAGAATAATTTAGAACTACCATATGATCCAACTATCCCACTTTTGGTATTTATCCAATGAATATGAAAACAGTAATTTAAAAAGATACATGCACACCTATGTTCACAATAGCCAAGATATGAAAACAACCTAGAAGCCCATCTGATGAATGGATAAAGATGTGGTACATATATACAATGGGCTACTACTCAACCATAAAAAAGAATATCTTGCCATTTGCAGCAACATGGATAAACTTTGAGGGTATCATGCTAAGCGAATAAGTCAAATGGAAAAAGACAAATACCATATGATTTCACTCATGTGAAATGTAAAAAACAAAACAAATGAGCAAACCAAACAAAAACAAAAATGTAGATACAGAGAATGGAGCAGTGGTTACCAGTGGGGTAGGGGTGGGAGGGAGGGTGAAATGGCTAAAGAGGATCAACTATATGGTGACGGATGGAAACTAAATTTTTGGTGATGAGCACAAATACAGAAGTAGAAATATAAGGTTGTACACATGAAACATATAAACAAATGTTACCTCAATAAACAATAAAACACAAAACCCCCCAAAAAACCTTACACAATTTCAATAATAATGGTCTAAAATTAGAACACCATTAATCCATGGGAGCAGAGCTCAAAAAACATGCTATGAAAAGCACACTGTCTCTACTGCTATACAAATGTGCACGCAGCCTTAAAAGTATTTGTCATCAAGTGACATCCTAAACACAACTTGAAACAGACTCAGTAGACTAGCAAAGCCTTTTATATAATCAGTCCCCATTACTCCAAGATCAATTATTATCATACAATGGAAATGCAGGACTGGTGCAGCCTACTGAAAGCCAACTTCAGTGAAGCTAACCCTCAAATATCATTTGTATTAGTTTGAGCAAAAGGTGAGCTGCTAACCAGAAACCAATAATATGGCTTAAACCATAAAGACATTGATTCCTCTTTCACATAACAGTTCAGCACTCCATATGGTCACACAGGGATCCAGGCACCTTCCATCTTGTGGCTCTGCAACAATTCAAGGCTGGGTTGCTTTTCCTATTACTTTAGGGAAGGGATAAGAGAGAGCATGAAGGAAGTACATCCACTGTCCTAAGAGTCCCAGCCCAGAAGTAGCAGCACTTCCACTCAAATTCCACAGGAGAGAACTTAGTCACTTGATCACACCTGTGACAAGAGGGACACAGCAAATACAGTCCTAATTAGGCTGTCATGTGACTCAATTTCAATTCCATTACCATGGAAAAAGGGAAGAATAGATTCTGCTAACTATACCTTAGTTTTACTAGCTGCCCCCGCCCCACCACTTTTTTCTTTTTCACTGAATTGGGTACCATCAGTGCTCTCAAAAGAACTGGCAAGAAGGAGATGCTAACCCACAAACCTTGGTCTAACAAGCAGAATGTGGCCATTACTCACTGGAGGAGCCGGTGCCAGCCTGAGCAGTGTGACAGACATTATGCCGCTTGGATGGCTGGCTGCCCAAAACACTGAATATTGTCCACCATGAATATTTCAGGGATGACCAGATCACCATCTCCAAAGTTGTTGCCAAAAAACTGTCAGCGTTCTCCTAGGAGTTTAGGATCCCTCGTAGGAAAAAGTGTGAAATGAAGCTGAAACCACTATACAATATTTCAGCATTGTAGCACAGTCCTTTCTTAAGGGGATCTGCCCTCCCTTTCCTTCATGAGGTTCTGGGTCTGTGAACTGGCCCAGGGCTGGGGGGCTGTGAGAAATCAACATTTTTGGCAAGAATAAATACAAAGGTAATTATTTTAAAATCTTATCCTTAAGTAGGAGATTTCGGATTCAAAGTCCTTCATATTCTGCTCTCAACCTACATTTTTTTCCTACATTCGTCCCCTATTGTCTTCCCCAACCTGAACTTCTAATATTTTTCCTTTTCTCTCTGAGTAAGTCCTATTCCTCCAAGACCCAGGGGATCAAATGCCACTTCCTATGTGAAGCATCAAAAAATAGGAGGACCTACAACGTTCCAAACTGTGATAGGAACTGGGGTCACAAAGACAATGTGGTTCCTGTCCTCCAGAGGTTACTATAAAGACGTAGGATTTTAATTCTGTAATTCTCTGAAACTCAGATTCCTAATTACACAATTACTGAGCACTACTGTACGCTCAATCTTATCTCGCTTAACTGCTTTCTCAGATATGGAGACTCCCCAAGTCACCAAAGTTTCTCAAACTTCCTCCATCCTGCTGCTAAGTCAGGAGCAATCTTGCAGTAGAGAGTAATAAAAATCTACACTTAAGCAAAACACTCGAAGCCTGTTAAGGAAAAAAAAAAAAAAAAAAAAGACAATCTAATTATTTAAACCCAGTTGCTTTATTTTGCACTTTTAAAATTCACAAAAAGCTTCACAATATCTGCTCTTCCCCTGTTGATCATCAAGGCTTAATGGTAAGACAGTGAAACCTTTATCACAGGAATTGGGCATACTCAAAAACAATGGATCATTTACAAACAAATTTCTTTAATCAAGAACATTTTGCAACATACATACTCTGGCGTTATCTGAATTCATCTATCTTAAAATAAGACTTTAAAAAGCTTTAGAAATAAAACAGATTTAACACTGACAAGCCTACCAGAATAATGCTGATGGCAAGCTATAAACAGCTTTAAATGTTGAATGTAATTTGGGGAAAGGGGAAAAGGAATTACCTGTTGAACCTATATTTAAATGCATCTGTGAGTAAAACTTCTCTAGTTTAATGAATTTCAACAAAGTGAACAACTCCTTTGCCTCAAGGTAGTTGAGTCTCAAGTTTTATTTTTAAACTTGTGACATCTTGACTTAAGGAAATGAATCCTGGAATTAGAATATTTAAGAAGAAAAACACTGGCGCAAGAGAGAAACAAGACTACTTTCTTAGTCTTTCTAATGTGGATAACAGATAAAACCACTGTTCACCTTAGGGAAGAATAGCAAAGATGATACACAGGGTTTAGTTTTGGCTTATGTACAATATCTAAATTCAAGGTGGTCTCATATAGGAAACTTAATAATTGTTGTCTTCAATTAGTTTTTTAATTTGTGGAATGGCATAATACATATTTTGAGGCACGCATTACAGGATCCACTATAATTATTTACACTGCTATTTTCACTTTTAATATAATTTTTATCTACTCTGGGGTAGCTCTCTGGATTTAATCAATAGAGGCCACTAAAAATAATGCCAGAATTCAAGTGAGAAGAGAGTGGAAATGGAAAGAGGATGGGAGGATAATGAAATTGGATAGCAATAACAAACATTTTTAAAGGTTTCCGAACACATGCCATGAAATTACATATTTTGGCTAAATGCCATTGGGCAGCTGGAAGTGATCAGGAAATGAGTGGAATATCCTAATTGTCCCAGCTAGATTCTTAACTAACCCGTGATTTGGATGGCTCGCTCATGAAGGACTGTTTACATAGGCTGCTTGGTGAAGAGCAGTTGTGCTAGGCTTACAGCCTACTCTGCTTTGTTTCGTTCATAGAGGGCTATGTACCCCTAAAAAGGGCAGCAGAACAAACAGTCTGTTAGACAACAAACAGAGATTAACAAAGGCATAATCTGTAAATGGTTTAATTATGGATATGTCATCAATCACCTTCTTTCTTGAGATGGGGAATATGGGCCTATGGAAAAAATGAAACTCCACTACTCCCCCATATTGTAAATTTTTCTCTTCTGGTTAGAAAGTTTTAAAGAAATCTCAACTTTAAAATAGGCCTCATCTTTCATCTTGAATTGCCCCTTCTCTTAGTCTTATATATGATATTGTTTAAAACTCACACATCAGTGAGACTAGTCAGGAGTTTCAGGACCATTTTAATAGAAGACACTGAGTTCATTTACTTGGAAAACAGGATTTTATTATGGGGTGACTTTTAGAGATTTAAGTGCTCTGTTTTATCACAATGAGAATTATCCTCAAAGCAAATATTCTCTAAGATAACAAAGTATTCAGTTTACTTGGGTAATATACTTAAACATATTAAAAGTTACAAAGCCTAAGATAAGCAAGCAACAAGTCAATAAAATCACCTCAGGATTCTAACATCTTCACATGGTGTCACTGACTATGAAATGCAAAAAGACTATAAATGTTTAAGTGGAATGATCTCTAACCTATACATTACACTAGTGTGACCAAACAAATGATCGCATAACTAAGGAAGACTACAGGACATGAGTAAGTGCAGAAAGCTGCTCTCTAGGACTGCATTTTCAAGAAAGCTTGAAAAATTAACTGACCCATCACTTTAGGAGGGAAAAAAAAGATAAGTATGGATTAGGAAGCTCTACATGTAGATAAAAAAAATTCTAATTAAAATATCTTAGACTATTTTAGATGTTTATTTGATATTGGAAATGTTACTATCATAAAGTATTTCTCTTCATCACAAAAATTCCATATATTAAGGATTTACACAATCCAGGGGGGGAAAACCTAGAAACTTTTTTTTTGCCTGAGCAAGTAATCTAAAAAGGCTCTCCAAAATCTTGACTAGAGGTATCATACTCTGCAATAAAATGCTTGAGTTCTTCAACACACCGCTCACCTATTTCATGTAAATTCTGTCTCAATGCAAACTGTATAGACTTTTCTAATGAAGGATCTTTTTCAATCAGCATTTTCACAACCATCCCAAAAGTTTCACAGTCTTGTCGGTAAACCTAGAAAGATGAAATACATTGTGGTTAGCTAAGAATAATTAGCCAAACATTGAGCTGATTCAGCTGGCAGAACTATGGTGCTAAAATCTAAAAGGGAGACACAATACTGCTGAACCTCTCTTAGCTCTGAGTATACACTACTGCCAAAGGCCATTTAAACCTCTATCTCTGAGATTTGCTGACAAGTTGAATGAGTAGAAAAGCACTGATACACCACATCACTGACTATAGAAATCTGGCATGGCATTTGTCAAGCATAAGGCAGTCTACTAACAGGACATCAGACTAGAAACGAGAAGAACTGCAAACAAATGCCAGCTAGGTAAGGCACGTTGATGGCTTTATTCTTTACTTGCTTGGAAGAAGTAAGTTTCCAAGCCCCTAACTTTAGATTATTTGTTTGTATCATGACCAGATGACAAATTTTAAATTGTTTAGTATACAAAAAACAACTATAAGAAGGCTGAAAGTATTTATTTGAAAAAAGCTTTTCAAGTTATAAATATTTAACCATAATTAAAATCACCAAGGCAGAGTTAAGATCAAAACAGTATGTTATACACATACATGTTCATGCATGCATGTGTGTACACATATATGTATATATAGATACACACATGTGTACATGTGTATATATGTATATATTTTTTCCACCTCAATGTATACATTATACTATTTTACTTCAATATGTATATATAATTTTTATCAATGGCAATTAGGTATTATTTCCTGTCCAAAAATTGCTAAATTTTCTCCAGACTAAATGTTATTTCATCAGTTTACAGTCACAAAATGCATTTTAGATTTCTATGCTATTTTTCATACTCTGCAATTCAAGTATTTAAAGAAATATTACAGTTAAGTCTCCATGAAAATTAAGTGAAATACAAATTGTCTGATTTAAAAGATTTAAAAGAACTGTCACATTAATTTTAACTTTTCCAAATTTAACAAAAACAATCAACGTAACATGTTTATTCTCTGAAAAAGGATTTTATTTATTTTTTAAAACCTTAGAAAGAAGTAATTTGAGACACTGCTTCGCTTATGATAGTTTTCATTCCTCAAATGATCACTGCTAGTTGTGGTGGTTGCTGCTAATATTTTTTAAATGTCTACAAGATTGTTTTTATCCTTTAAAATAGCTATTTAAAGAAGAATATTTATTTTTGACTATCAGTACTAGGTTGCTAAATTATACTAAATTCACTTCTTTGCTCTTGAAAACTATTCACAAGCCCCAAATTAAAAAGAATAAGTTTTTCAAATGACCTAGAAATTAAAATATATAAAACCCTCAGCTGCCTTCTCCATCTCAGCACTAACACACACACACACACACACACACACACACTTTTTCTAAATAGTGATGAAATTTACTAATAGCCATTAAGTTTAATCCAACTATTTAAACCAAACATTTATTCCAGTTTATCTTAAGGTTTACATGACCCAGAATTGATATTACTAACTACTCTAATAAACCAACTTAGGAAACAGTATACCATTCACATGATATTACATAGGCTGTCAAGGCAATAGAGCACAGGAATTGGCCTAACAAACACAGAGTACCTAACCTAATGAAGCCAATGCAGTCCCCATGGGGGAAGGTAAATTCCTTACCAAACCAGTCAAGCCACATAATAACAGCATTCTAACACCAACCACAGGCCTCAGAAGACCACTTTGTGGGTGGCCTAAATTTTACAGGCTTCTTTATAGCAGATGTAACTAGATGAGGATAAGGTTACACTGTGAATTAACCTGCAAATTCTTTAATGTAAATCTGCTGTTTTACCTAAACTGTAACTCTTTGTTTAGCATATTTACAGAACATAAATGTACTACAGATTTGCATATCAAAAGTAAAACCATATTAAAATGTGTTCACACATTTAAACTGCAAACTACTGTCACTCTGGAGACAAGATAATACAAGCATTAAAGGTTGTGTTTTATTTTTTAATTGTAAATCCTTTTTGAATTATTCACTGAAATAGACAAATTTTTGTACATTAGTTGACAAGAACAACTAGAACTGCCCAAACTCTACTACAGGGTAGATTTTCTAAAAATACTGCTTAAAATGCAATGGTTGGGCATTAGACAGGAAATAATCAGTTTTTTGTTAAAGGAAGAACCTCACCCTCCAAACTTTTATAAATAAAATTCACAACGGTCAGAAACATATTTCCGAAATCTGTTCCACAGTAAACTCAATCCCAAACAGGAAGGGTGTAGTTATCTGTGGAAAAGTTTGTTTGCTTATGGTCCCAAGCTGGAAATGCATTAATAATCTTCAGATCTGATATCTACAGGCCACACAGGAAGATTTTTTGTTGTTGCGTTTTCCCTTGATTGGACCTCATCAAAATGGGAAACATGTTAAAGTTTGGGTGGGGCTCACATACACTGCATAGTTAAGTTTGCCAGCATAATGAAAACAGCCAGCATAATGAAAACACTATCCAAATGTGCTTATTATAGTAGTCTGTGTTAATAGTTGAATTCCCATAAAGTGCTTCTAGGAATAAAGGGATATGATAAAATAAACTACCAAGGCTTTTTACTATTAATTATGCTGTCTAGTGACTGAAAGAAGAATATCTGGCAAAATAAACTACATACTTATAATGACATAAAATTCCTCTAAAATGTATATCATTGTAGACCTTACCTCTGTTCCCACAAAAAAAGAAAACAAAAATTAAGGCAAGGGGCTTCCCTGGTGGCGCAGTGCTTGAGAGTCCGCCTGCCGATGCAGGAGACGCGGGTTCG
>NW_006781931.1:833879-841898 GCF_000442215.2 Lipotes vexillifer | reverse complement strand
AAAAACGAGGAGGGACCCAAAAAACAAAAGAAAAAAAAAAAAAAAAAAAAAAAAAAAAAAAAAATTAAGGCAAAATGAGTTGTTAGAATTTTCATTTCAGACAAACCATCTTTAGCATATATATTAAAGCTCCATAAGAGTAGTTCGGTGGAATGATAGAGAGAACACAGCCATTAGCCACAGGAAGCTACTTAAATTTAGGTAAATATGCATATACTTATCTTAATATTTAATTTATAATTTACATTAATATTAGGAGGTACATGGATAAACTGCAAAAGTCAGACATGCACACAGGCTTAAAAGACTGAGGAATCAAAAACAATGATTTTTCTCTATTGTTGATACCTCAACATTTCATATAATTTCCTTTAACTGAACTAATTTGGTTCAAATCCTATGTGTCCTACTTCAGGAGAGTCACATCCTAATGGGAAAGGTAAACACAGACAAGTAAAACACAGCACAAAGGAGATAACCAGATGTGGAAGGTGACAGGGAAGCTAGAAAGACTGAGTTCAAATCCTGACTCTACTACTATGGTGGGCTGAATAATGTTCTCCACTCCCACCCCATCCCCAAGATGTCCATATCCTAATGCCTGGAACCTAGGAATATGTTACCTTACACAGTACAGGAGACTTTGCAGATATGTTTATGTCAAGGATTTGAGAAAGGGAGATTATCCTGGATTATCCAGGTGAATAAAATATAATCACAAAAGTCCTTAAAAAGAAACGCAGAAAAAGAGAGGAAATGTGATCACAGAAATAGAGGTTGAGTGATGACCTTTAAAGATGGAGGAGGGAGCTATCAGCCAAAGAGTACACGTAGCCTCCAGAAACTGAAAAAGGCCAGCAAAGAGATTCTCCCCTAGAGCCTCCGGAGTAAGTACGGCCCCTGCAGACACACTCTTGGACTTTACACATTCTTCTTAAGCTTATATGGAACGTGCACCAAGATACACCACATTCCAGGCCATAAAACACACCTTAGCAAATTTAAAAGAACAAAAATCATACAAAGTATACTCTCAGACCACAGTGGAATTAAGTTAGAAATCAAAAGAAAGAGAGCTAGAAAAATCCCAAGATACTTGGAGATTAAACAACATACTTCTAAATAACACCCAGATCAAAGAAGTCTCATCAGAAATTTTAAAATATTTTGAACTAAATGAAAATACAACTTACCAAAATTTGTGAGATGCAGCAAAAGCAGTGCTTAGAGGGAAGTTTATAGCATTAAATGAGTATGTTAGGAAAGAAGATAGGGCTTCCCTGGTGGCGCAGTGGTTGGGGGTCTGCCTGCCCATGCGGGGGGCGCGGGTTCATGCCCCGGTCTGGGAGGGTCCCATGTGCCGTGGAGCGGCTGGGCCCATGGGCCGTGGCTGCTGGGCCTGTGCGTCTGGGGCCTGTGCTCCATGGCGGGAGAGGCCCACGTACCGCAAAAAAAAAAAAAAAAAAAAAAAAAAAAAGGAAGTAGGCAGGAGCTGAGTGCTCCCATGAATGACTCAAAAAAAAAAAAAAAAAAAAAGAAAATAAAAGGTGTCTTTAAAAAAAAAAAAAAAAAAGAAGAAGATATAAAATAAACAATGTAATAAGCTAGGATTCTAGGGAAAAAAAGAGCAAATTAAATGCAAAGTAAGTAGAAGAAAATAATAAAAATCTGAGCAGAAATCAATGATATTGAGAAAAGAAAATTAAAAAATCAATAAAACCAAAAGGTGGTTCTTTTAAAAGATGAATAAAATTGATAAACCTCCAGCCAGGCTAACCAAGACAAAAAGAGAGAAGACACAAATTATTAATATCAAAATTGAAATAGGGGTCACCACTACTGACCTCCCAGGCATTTATAATAAAGGAATATTATGACAACTCTATGTGCACTAATTTGATAAATTAGATGAAATGAACCAATTCCTTGAAAGATACAGTCTAGCAAAACTCAAACAAGGAAAAATAGATAATATAAATAGGCCTATATCTATGAAAGAAATTGAATTAACAATTAATAACATACCAAAACAGAAAGTACTAGGCCCAAGTGGTTTCACTGGTAAATTCTACCAAACATTTAAAGAAAAAATGATACCAATTCTTCACAATCACTTCTAGTAAACAGAAGCAGAGGGAACATTTCCTACTGTTCTATGAGGTCAGCATCACCTTATTACCAAAACCAGACAAAGACATTACAAGGAAGAAAAATTACACATCTGTATCTCTCATGAACACAGATGCCAAAAAATTCTGAAATCTAAAATACAATAAAAAGAATTATACATCACAATCAAGTGGTATTTACTACAGGTATGCAAGGTTGGTTCAACATTTGAAAATCAGTTAATGCCATCCATCACATCAATGTGCTAGAAAAGAAAAATCACATGATCATATCAATAGACACAGAAAAGCATTCGAAAAAAATCCAACACTCATTCACAACAAAAAGTCTCTGGCAAACTAGGAATAGAGGAGAACTTCCTCAACTTGATAAAAAAATATCTACAATAACCCTACTGCTAAATCATGGTGAGAAAGTAGATGCTTTCCTCCCAAGACAGGAAACAAGACAAGTATATCCCCTTTCACAACTCCTATTCAACACCATACTGAACACAGATAATGCAGTAAGACAAGAAAAGGTATACCAACGATGAAGGGAGAAATAAAACTCTCTTTGTTTGCAGATGACATGACTGTGTAGAAAATCCCAAAACTGACCAAAAAACTAGTGGAACTAATAAGTGATTAGAGCAAGGTTGCAGGATACAAGGTTAATATACAAAAGTCAACTGCTTTCCTAGATAATAGAAATGAACAACTGTAATTTGAAATTAAAAACAAAACACAGCACCAAAAAAACTTAGTATAAATCTAACAAAATAGATACAAGATCTATATGAGAAAAACTATAAAACACTGATGAAATAAATCAAAGAAGATATAAATACCAGCATACCTCATTTTATTGTACTTTGCTTTATTGCACTTTACAGTGCCTGCAGTGTTTTTTACAAATTGAAGATTTGTGGCAACCTTGCATCAAGCAAGTCTATTGGCACCATTTTCCAACAGCATTTGTTCACTTTGTGTTTCTGTGTCACATTTTGGTAATTCGTGCCATACCTCAAACGCTTCACCAGCAAAAAGATTATGGCTCACTGAAGGCTAGCAATTTTTGGCAATAAATTATTTTTTAATAAGGTATGTATATTGTTTTTTTAGACACATTGCTATTACACTCTTAACAGACTATAGTATAGTATAAACATAACTTTTATATGCATCGGGAAACCAAAAAATTTATGTGACTTGCTTTATTGTGATATTTTCTTTATTAAGGTGGCTTGGAACTGAACCTGCAATATCTCCTAGGTATGTCTGTAAATGGAGATATAGTCCATGTCCATGGATAAGAAAATTCAGTATTGTTAAGAAATCAGTTCTTCCCAACTTGATCTATAAATTCAACACAGTCACAACAAAAATTCCAGCAAGTAATTTTGTAGATATTGACAAACTGATTCTAAAGTTTATATGGAAAGGTAAAAGACCCCAGAAGAGTCAACATAATACTGAAGAAAAAGAACAAAGTCAGAGAACTGACACTCAACTTACTATAAAGCCACAGTAATCAAGACTGTATGGTATTTTCAAAAGAACAAAGAGATCAGTTGTACAGAATAAATAGCCCAGAAATACATTCATACAGTTGAACAGTCAACTGATCTTTGACAAAGGAGCAAAGGCAATTCAATGAAGAAAGAATAGTCTTCAACAGATGGTGCTGGAAGAACTGATCATCCATGTGCAAAATCTAGACAGAGATGAACTCAGAATAGATCACAGACCTAAATTTAAAATACAAAACTATAATACTTTCAGAAGATAACAGAGGAAAAAATCTAGGTGACAACACCAAAAGCATGTTCCAAGAAAAAAAAAATTGGATTTCATTAAAATTAAAAACATCTCCTCTGGGAAAGACA
The DNA here is from genome assembly GCF_000442215.2 of Lipotes vexillifer. Taxonomy (NCBI): domain Eukaryota; kingdom Metazoa; phylum Chordata; class Mammalia; order Artiodactyla; family Lipotidae; genus Lipotes; species Lipotes vexillifer. The sequence goes on along the minus strand of NW_006781931.1, from coordinate 837,901 downwards.
ATGTTAAAGAGAACAAACAGACAAGCTACACGCTAGGAGAAAAACCTTTGCAAAGCATATATCCGAAAAAGCACTAGTATCCAAAATATACAAAGAATTCTTAAAACTCAAAAACAAGCTCAATTTAATAAATGGGCAAAAGATCTGAACAGACACCTCACTAACGAAGACATTTAGATAGCAAATAAGCAAATGAAAACATGTTCAACATCATATGTCATTAAGGGTATTGGGTATTAAAACAATGATGGAATGAGATACCACTACACACCTATGAGAATTGTTAAAATCCAAAACAATGACAACCCCAATTTCTGGTGAGAATGCAAGCAATAGGAACTCTCATTCATTGCCGGTGGGAACGCAAAATGATACAGGCCACTTTGGCAGACTACTGAGAAGAATCACACAAATGAAAAAAAGAGGGGAAACGTTAGGTACCCTCTGTGCCTTAGTTTCAGTATCTACAGACCTAACTATGCTGTTGTAAGGACTGAGATAATAAACAGAACTCAGTATAGTGCCTGCTCTGTAGGAAGCATTTAATATATGTTAAAGATAGTGATGCTGATGACGGAAAGAGGAAAAACACTCTTCTGACTTTGCCTAGAGAAGGGAGTATTAGAAAATGATATTGTAACTTCTTTTTAATGTTTAACATCAAATTATGTATATCAAAGACTACAGTTAAAATTTTATCATTAATGCTTTTATTTTGGTTTTAGTTTTATCTCAAGTCCTTTGCTTTCTGCTGACGTTAATCACATGCACATTGAAAAAGAAAATCAATGTGAAGACCACATTTCCCATCTCAAGAGCTGATTATTTAAACATGAGGAGTTCTCACTAGGAAAACATGGAGGAGGAAAAGGAAATAGCATTTTGGGGAAACTCAATTGGCTTGGTGTAGTTAAAGCATGTTAACCTCAAAGTAGTCATGAAGAGCTTTCTTTCAAGGAGTTTAGATCTCAACTTATACATTAACAATTAGCAAATGAGTAAAAAGCTACAAGCAGGGAGTGGATCCTTTTGATGTATCAGGGAGATAATGGTTAGGAATCAATGAAATGGGTTCCTGAGAACCAGAACTATGAATGCCACATGATGTGTTAAAGAAAGAGGTTTAATTCAGAGTAATTAAGAAGCAATATGGATATGATAATATCAAAAAAACAACCCAATCCAAAAATGTGCAGAAGACCTAAACAGACATTTGTCCAAAGAAGATATACAGATTGCCAACAAACACATGGAAGGATGCTCAACATCACTAGAGAAATGCAAATCAAAACTACAATCAGGTATCACCTCACACCAGTCAGAATGGCCATCATCAAAAAATCTACAAACAATAAATGCTGGAGAGGGTGTGGAGAAAAGGGAACCCTCTTGCACTGTTGGTGGGAATGTAAATTGATACAGCCACTATGGAGAACAGTATGGAGCTTCCTTAAAAAACTAAGAACTACCATATGACCCAGCAGTCCCACTACTGGGCATATACCCTGAGAAAACGAAATTGAGTTATTTGTAGTGAGGTGGATGGACCTAGAGTCCATCATACAGAGTGAAGTAAGTCAGAAAGAGAAAAACAATTACCATATGCTAACACATATATATGGAATATATATTAAAAAAAAAAGGTTCTGAAGAACCTAGGGGCAGGACAGGAATAAACACAGACGTAGAGAATGGACTTGAGGGCACGGGGAGGGGGAAGGGTAAGCTGGGACGAAGTGAGAGAGTGGCATGGACATATATGTAAAACAGACAGCTAGTGGGAAGCAGCCACACAACACAGGGAGATCAGCTCGGTGCTTTGTGACCACCTAGAGAGGTGGGATAGGGAGGGTGGGAGAGAGGTGCAAGAGGGAGGAGATATGGGGATATATGTATATGTATAGCCGATTCACTTTGTTATAAAGCAGAAACTAACACACCATTGTAAAGCAATTATACTCCAATAAAGAGGTTAAAAAAAAAGAATAATGGGTGGAAGGTTTTAATTTATTTCAAGGGGGAGGGTATTGGGAATGGGAGATAAGGTCAGTACCTAATATGTAATTGAGGCACCTATCAAAGGGAAGTTGAGTACTGAGTCTAGACTTTAGGAGAAAGAAATAGAGGAGGGAGGGAGGGGGAGAGAGAGATCATTTTCAGCACCAGTGCCAGCTGAGGCCACGGGAGTTCCTTGAAGAACGGGATAAGTTCTTTCCAGCTCCAGTATCTGATAAAGTAGATATTCAGTAAATGCTGAATGAATAGCTAAAGTCAGTTCTGAGAGAATGTGTAGCATAAGAACAAAAGACAGCCCAAAGTAGAAATCTAAAAACGTCAGTACCAACCCTAAAAGTGACAATAAGGAAGACTAAGAACCAGGAGAGAATGAAGGAGAAAGTTTGTAAAATAAGGACACAGTCAATCAAATGCCAGAGAAAGGTTTAAGAAGCTGACAAACAAAACATGTTCATCCGATGTGGAAATTAGGGAGTAGGTGGTTAACTGCAGAAGCAGTTTACTGGGCTGGTGGAGCTTATGGAGCTATGCTGCCCAATCCAGTAGCCACTAGCCATATGTGACTACTTAACTTTAAATCTTAATTAATTAAATCAAAAATTGAGTTCCTCAGTTGCATTTCAGTGGCTTCCATATTGGATAGTGCAAATACAAAACGTTTCCATCGTCACAGAAAATTCTATTAAGCCGTGCTGTTATAGAAAATTGAGCAGTGAAAAAAGGGTAAAGTGACAAGCGTTGACCTGGTAAATTAATTAATATATATTTGCAACTATTTTACCATTAAAGTAGAAATAAAAGCTTTTACCACTTTTAAAGAAGCCCTGTGAAATATCAGTACCTGTGAAATATTCTATAATCTTTTGGTGAAATTCATATAAAAGTGTAAGTTAAAAAAAGTAACTCCAATTGAGGCTTAATATATAAGGGAACATTCATAATGTCTAATGTGTTGATGAGGCTGGGAAAAAAGTGACAACATACTGATGTTAAATACTGGAGCAAACTTAAACCTTTTAATTTGGGTCTGTGGTAATGCAGAAGGTGTCAAAACTATTGTCATCTATGTTGCTCCTTGTGCTATATTAATAGAAAAAGATATCTTTGAAACATCCTCCTCAAAGCTGCACTGGCTCTTAAAAACACAGCTCCTAAAAAGAACACTGATGGTTGCTAAGAAATGCATTATGAATACATGGATTAGATCTCAACCGCCTACATTCAATATGTGGGTACAACTACGAAAGCCACATAAAAAAGTAAGTCCATAATTAATGATAAAGTAGTTAAATGCTAAAAAACCTTAGCAATTAATGTTTGTAGAATTCTCATCCATAAATACAGATCAGTTTATAAACTTACACAATTCAATCAAAGATTAATGTTTAAATGGTTTTCGTTTTATCCTTTCCAGCTTATTGGTTCTTCCAATCTTAATATACCCAACAGACAAAAATAAAAGAAATAATTCCAAAGAGTCTACAAAATTTTTTGCTGATGCCAAAACCAGGGACCACTGAGATTAAATACAGGAATAAGACAAATCTCAAATTAATACTGAGCAAAAAAAAGTTGCAAAGGAAATTAGAGATACCATTTATGCATGTCTTTAAAAGTTTATTTCGTTTATGTATACATACATATAAACTAAAAATACATAAGAATGACAACCCTGAGAAGGGAGAGAGACAGCAGGGATCTGTGAGGGGCTTTATCTACATCTGTAATATTTTGTTTATTTAAAAAGGGGGGGGAAGCCACAAATATTAAACTCTAGTTAATGACATACATGAAGTATTTAGGTGTGAAGTGTACTGAGATAGGCAACATATATTAACATGCACCTAAAAGTAAGATGAATTAATGGATGAACAGAAGCGTGGATAGATATGTCAAAGCAAATAAAACAAAATATTAATTAGAGAATCTAGGTGACCAGTATATGGGTTTGCACTGTATAATTCCTTATGCTTGGAATTTTTATAATAAAATACTAAAGGGAAAGA
>NW_006781931.1:823857-833869 GCF_000442215.2 Lipotes vexillifer | reverse complement strand
GGGAAAGAGAGATCTAAAGCAAAATAAGGCCTAATGATGGGTATATGGGTCTGGGCATCTCAGCTTACAAATGAAGATGGATCTCTGTTTTGCTTGGACTCTGGGTATTGAACTTTGCATCTTATCAAAGTGGGTTGAGAATTACAGATATTAATGAATCTGTAAATGCAGATATAAATTTGAATGACAGATAGCTGTGCCTGTCAACTAGAACTCACCTACTATGTGCAAGGCACTGGATTTAGTCAGTAATAGAGCAGACCCTGCCCAAGGAAATTAGATTCTAATAAAAAAGTAATATGTTTAAGATAACTATAAGGCAAGGTAAAATACAGAAATACCTCAGAGATATTGCGAGTTCAGTTCCAGACCATCATAATAAAGCAAATATCACATCCCATTAATTTTTCTGGCTTGCCAGTGCATATAAAAGTTATGTCAGATAACCTATGGACTAGGAGAAAACATTTGCAAACGATGCAACCAACAAGTGGTTAATTTCCAAAATACACAAACTGCTCATACAACTCAATATCAAAACCCCAAAAAACCCAATCAAAAAATGGGCAGAAGAGCTAAACAGACATTTCTCCAAAGAAAACGCACAGGCCAGCAGGCACATGAAAAGATGCTCAATATTGCTAATTATCAGAGAAATGCAAATCAAAACTACAATGAAGTATCACCTCACACCAGTCAGAATGGCCGTCATCAAAAAGTCTGCAAATAATAAATGCTGGAGAGTATGCGGAGAAAAGGGAACCCTCTTTCACTGTTGCTGAGAATGTAAACTGGTATAGCCACAATGGAAAACAGTATAGAGGTTCCTTAAAAAACTAAAATTAGAGCTACCATATGATCCAGCAATCCCATTCCTGGGGATATATCTGGAAAAGATGAAAACTCTAATTTGAAAAGATACATGCACCCCAATGTTCATAGCATCACTATTTACAACAGCCAAGACATGGAAGCAACCTAAGTGTGCATCCAACAGATGAACAGATAAAGAAGATGTGGTATATATCTACAATGGAATACTACTAAGCCATAAAAAATACTGAAATATTGCCATTTGCAGCAACATGGATGGACCTAGAGATTATCATACTGAGTGAAGTAAGTCAGACACAGAAAGACAGATATTATATCACTTATATGTGGAATCTAAAAAATAATACAGACAAATGTATTTACAAAACAGAAACAGACTCACAGACATAGAAAACAAACTTATGGTTACCAAAGGGGAAGGGGGGGGTGAGGGCATTAACAGATACACACCACCATATATAAAATAGATAAAACAATAAGGATTTACTATATAGCATAGGGAACTACATTCAATATCTGGTAATAACCTATAATGGAAAAGAATCTGAAAAAAAAATATATATATATAACTGAATCACTTTGCTGTATATCTGAAACTAATACAGTATTGTAAATCAACTACACTTCAAAAAACGAGTAATGTTGGGACTTCCCTGGTGGCGCAGTGGTTAAGAATCCGCCTGCCAATGCAGAGGTCACCGGTTCGATCCCCGGTCCGGGAAGATCCCACATGTCTAGGAGCAACTTCTGAGCCCGCGCTCTAGAGCCTGCGAGCCACAACTACTGAAGCCCACGTGCCTAGAGCCTCTGCTCCGCAACAAGAGAAGCCACCGCAATGAGAAGCACGCGCACCACAATGAAAAGCAGCCCCCATGCACCACGACTAGAGAAAGCCCGCGTGCAGCAACGAAGACCCAGCACAGCCAAGAATAAATTTTAAAAAGTTATGTTTACACTATACTGTAGTCTATTAAGTGTGCAATAGCATTATGTCTAAAAAATTGTATATACCTTAATTTTAAAATATTTTATTCCTAAAAAATGCTAACCCTCATCTGAGTTTTCAGTGAGTCATAATCTTTTTGCCATAATGACATCAAAGATCACAAATCACCATAACAAATAAAATAACAGTGAAAAAGTTTGAAATACTGCAAGAATTACTAAAATGTGACACAGAGACACAGTGGGAGCAAACGCTGTTGGAAAAATGGTGCCAGCAGACTTGCTAGATGCAGGGTTGCCACAAACCTTCAATTTGTAAAAAATGCAATATCTGCAAAGCCCAGTAAAACGAAGCACAATGAAACAAGGTATGTCTTTACAGTAAATGCCATAAGACAAACACAAAATATTGATATTATAATAATTCCAAAGAAAAGATCATAATGAGTGGAGAGGGGGAGGATTAAAAGCACTTACAATGCTGGCTATTTTCAGGAATCCTGGAAGATTGCAAACAAAAAAGCATAGAAAGAAGAATGAATCTTGGAAGATAGGGAAGATTTGGAAAAGATGGCTAATGGATAGACTAGAATCAAATGGAGCTAACATATGAACAGATTGGACTTGAAATAACTTATGATTGGCCTACGGTTTAACTTCTCCTTGGACTTAACTTATACTACACTGTAGACAAACTTATATTACATTGTAGACACTTTTTCCTTATTCACCAGACAACAAACAAACCTCTGAAGATTGCTGATTAGAGGAAAATGAATGTATTCATTACCAATATCCCCTTCAAATCTGATTCAGTAGACCAGGAAAAGTAATTTGGTGCTCAATGCCAGTTTAAGAAAAGAAATTCTAAGATTCAAAACATTTTATAAAAAGGCTATATCTAGGGACTTCCCTGACGGCGAAGTGGTTAGGAATCCACCTGCCAATGCAGGGGACACGGGTTCGAGCCCTGGTCCGGGAAGATTCCACATGCCGCGGAGCAATTAAGCCCGTATGCCACAACTACTCAGCCTGCACTCTAGAGCCCGTGAGCCACAACTACTGAAGCGCACACACCTAGAACCTGTGCTCCACAACGAGAAGCCAAAAAAACAAAAGGCTATATCTAAAGAAAAACAGTCATAATGAAGATAAAAGGCAATTAAATAAAATAGGTTTAAAAATTCTAATTGCTGAGAAAATGGTTAATGATAAGCATTTTACAAAATGACAAAATTTATCTGGTGGCTTTTAATATTCTCAGGTCTAAAAACAATAAAAATTCTTTAATAAAGGCCAGGAAGGATAGGCTCAATTTAGACATTTTCCCAAGTTAATGTCTAAAATGTTCATCACCGTGAAAACAGATCACAGGTTAAAATGACAAGTCAGCTCCTTAAAAGATACTTGTCACTTAGAAAGTATTTCCCTTGAATAAAAAAAAAAAATCAAATGTAAAATTTCTCATGTATATACTGAGCTGATTTTTTTTAACATGTAGCTATTTGTTATAAAAGAAATTATTAGTTGAAAATTAAATGAAGCTAATGAGTATACAACCAAAAGAAAAACCTAACATACAGTTTAAGTTAGTGTTATCCAAAGAAAATTTATTTTAATTAAGATTACTTCCAAATAAATCTTTTTAGAAATTAATAGATTTTAAATTGTTCATGAGGTTAGTCTAGTCCTCAAATGATTCAACATTATCAATCAGAAAAGTACAAAGTCCTGCCTTACAAAAGGTCACATTTTAGATTTGAATAAGGCTAAAAGAAAGTAAATAATTAGCAACAGCCTGTTCCATAAGCGAAAAATCTTACACTGGTTTGAGAGAAATAAGAGGAGCAACCTCCACCCACCCAGTAACCCTCCAGGAGAAACTGTTAGGAGTGACTAAGCAGGAAGCAGCTTAGCTACTTCATGACCCGTCCACCACACCCCCTTCCTCCTGGTTTGTCTCTCACAAAAGAGGTCAGCGAGAATCCAAAAGGTTGCTTTAACCTTGTGAAGATATGGAAGAACGACTCAGAACCTAAGCCCAGTCAGTGAGCCATCAGGAAGGGCTCACTACGCAGGAAGAATTTTAAGAAAACGGGGAGGCATCCTAAGCAAACGTCTCTATGACTAGAAATGGTTATGGGTTACAATTCTAAAGGCTTTTTTTGTTGTTGTTTGTCTAAACGTAATAGCATTTAGAAATTACTGACTTATTAGAAACATTAAGTCACTAACAACATCTTCACATAGGCTTTTTACATTATTTTATGTACCAGGACTATCCTCATTTTACAAAAATACTGAAGCAGAGTGATTAAAGGAGTTCACAGTTGCAAGAAGTATGACTAAACATTCACAGCCTAGGTTTCTAATTTAACCCTTACAATACTGCTGCTATAACCCATGAGAATTATTTAAATCCAAAATTAGAAATAAAGCCACGACTGAGACTAAATCTTTGGCAAAGATAAATTAATCTGCTTGGTTTTGAAGAGTGGTGTAAAGAACGAGGACCTGGAAGGCAGGTCATCTGATCATGATTCCTAACTATCTTAAGAAAATGAGACATTATTTCTGTGTGTGTGCTTCATGTCTAATACTTTATAAGTCATTCCCCTAGTGCAATCTGAAACTTAGGTTATTTTTCCATACAGCTTCAGGGATGCCACTAAAATAAATGTGTGAAAAATAAACAAGTCAGATCAGCCATCTTCCCCATGCTGAGAAAAAGCACTACTGTTCTGTAAACTACTTATGCTGTTGGTTTAAAGAGCATTTTATGGCTGAAATGGGACATTTTCAATGAATTCTACAGGGGAGGCTAGTTCTTCTCTAGCTTTTTTGCCAGGTGATTCAGTGCACCTTTTCTGCTGTGTGATTCACTCTATCATCCCATTTCTTTCAACGTTAAAATTCTATACTGTAAAGTTGATTTTAAGGGAAATTACTTTTCCTACTGTGAAATTTCCCCATGTCTCACACTGAAAAAATTAAGTTATGGTTCAGCACATATGTACTGTTGTGCTACTTTTTCTTTTCCTCTGTTTTCAGTGACACTAGACAATTTAAATATTTTGTATGTAGTGCAGTTTAGAAAAACTTTCATTTTCGTTACAGTATCAAGGTACTGTGAACTTTCAGCTCAAGATAAGAAGTCCTTATCCTAATAGTTTTGGGAAACTTAAAATGTATGCCATAGTCTCTTTTAGTGAAGGTAATGGGAGTGGGGGTTATGAAGAGGTCACTGAACCAGAAGGTGCCAGTGAAGGGGTTGGACACTCTAGAGTTGGTCAGAATTAACTATAACTTTAGTATTCTGGCAGCTTCAGCAGTTTCTGCTTAGCTGTACCTTATCCACCCCCACCCCGACCACCATCCTGAGAGAGGCCTCTGGCCGCTATATTTATATTATATTCCAATTGAAAAAAATATATTTATAGAATAAAATTTAAGGGATGTTGGTGATAAAGACAAATCCCAGGGCGTATGAGATTATGAATTGGGTTTATGATGCTGCATTGCCAAGGAACAGGAAAAGTAGACAGCTGGCGGGGAGGGAGGCATGGGGAGAAAGAAGGAAAATTAAGGAAGAAGTTCAGAAACTGCCTGGTAGCCTTCCAGTTCCAGGCTCTAAACCTGGTTTTTGCCTTGTATTTCATGAGAAATCTCCATAAGCTTTCAATACTTTCCCTTTACTTGCTAAAGGTAGTCTGAGTGGGTTTTATAACTTGCAACCAAAAAGAACTTCCTCCAGATACCTAGCATGATAGCCTGCTGCATGTAGTAGATGTCATCTGGCCTTCTGGGCTGGGGTGACGATCTGGGAGCAGCAAAGACCTGTGCAGTTACACCTGCACTGCAGCAAAGCTGCTCATCAGCAGTGCTTTCACACTGGCAAGAGTGCCAAGGTGATGGTAGAAATCTATTTTCTCTTCAAACCTATCAAAAAGGTGCTTCACAAGGCTTCATCCAACATAGTTGAAGACAGGCTATACTGTTTCATGGTGAAAGCTAAACAACTGCCAATCCTTGGAGTTCCATTGAAAATACAGCTTTTGTTACTCCTACTGAAAAAAAACAATGTATCTGCTTTCAACTCATCATATGCAAATGTAAGAAATAGAATATTATCAGTCTACTTAATTGTACTTCTACCAGAGAGAAGCTGTTCAATGAGATAACATATAATACCACTCTGAATACTTCTAATATGTGTTCTTTTTTCTTTCTAGAAGAAAGGAATTATTCATAACTAACACAAATAGCACAGCTTCATTTTAAAAATAGGAACTGCAGTAACCAGTATATTAAAAGTAGGTTAAAATTAATGAATGTTTAAAATAATTTATTATTTTACTGTTATCCCTGAAGGTATTTATATTATGTACAGTGGGAAAAGTCCATAAATCTCACTACATATGAATGGAAATACATATTTTCAAGGTCTCTGCAAATATTTTCTAGTCTATACATTTAATAGCAAAGTCTACAGAGTAATTGGTATGTGATTTAAAATTAGTCTTGATATGTCTACTTGACATTACAAATAAAACTACTAATGACTTCTCAAATGATACTGAAGTACCTTCCAAGAATCAGAGACACACTTATAATACTGTGCACACAAATGAACAGACACATGCTAGAATCATAATGCCGTCATCATTACATCAACCAATTATGCCGCTACTTCCATTTTATGTTCAAGATAAGGACCATGTGTTAATTGTTATCTGATGTTATTAAATTTTTGTAAATAAGATGTAAATCTGGTCCTCAAAAAAGCCTTTTTGAAGATGGAATTTAGCTACAGCCAAGGATTTGAGATAGGAATCCAGTCAAACGAAATTTTCTGTTTGCAGATAATTTGGGGTAAGCTGCTATTACAGAATACGACTATGTATTTCTAATTTGTGGTAAGCTGCTATTACACAATACAACTAAATATTTCTATTTATTTGAAATTATGAGGATAAAAATGAAAGTACTAAAACTGTACTTTTAAATTAATAACTTTTTTTAGATGGCAAAAGTCACTAAAATTGGAGTGATCGGTATATTTTAGGTAAGAATAAAGGGGAAAACCAGACATTAACTCTTTGTTTGGATTAGCAGCACTGAACACTGAATTGTTTCAGATAAAATAATGGTCAAAAGGCTGGCCACCTTACTACAAGAGCCAAAAGAAACTGTAGGCTATAGTTTCCCCTTTAACCTTACTTCATTCAAGATTCTCATGTGCTCATGTTGATACAACATAGACAGAAATTTTTCATACAAACACATCCTGGAAAAATGCATTAAACCATTTCTTCCCTTATACATATTTTCAGTGTCCTACGTCAATAAAAAGCATAAATATCAAAATGTGGCTTCACTCTCTGAGGGTTCAGTGTGCTTCATGTTATAGTAATTAAAAGGCCAGAAATTAATATTGAAGGTTAGGACTTACTGCCTGAGAAAACACGAAATCATCTATAAAAATTAACTGCTAAAGTATTCTACTGTTAAAAGGGACTGTTTACACACTTTAGGAAGTACCATCGTGCTGAAATCTGACTCTGTTGTATACCTCCTTATTTCTTGATTGTGCTATTTCTACAGTCACAATACTGGTGTGAACCTAACCAATACAACTCTGTTATAACACAGTAGCCTTCTTTCTAATTGTTTTGCTTTTAGTCTTTTTATTCTAAACTCTCCTGCTCACAGAAGCCATAATCCTATTGGCTTCCAAGATCTGACTCAAATTCTTTAATAAAATCTTAGCTACTAAAATAGTCTTATCACCTTCCAAAATATCATGCACTACATTTTTCAGCATTTTACCTGCTCTCATATGCCATTTGCATTTCCTTGGTTGCTTTTCTACTTTAATTTATTCAAAATTTTGTTCAAGATATATTTCATGAAGTTTTTCCAGATCAAATTTTTCCAGTTACTTGAAATATCTAAGAAGTATACATTTATTTCTGGCCATCATACCTCTATTACATTGAGGGTAAATACAATTTATTTTGCTTCCTTTGTAACTGTCTCCCATTAGGTATAAGGCTGGGAACAAAATGGATCTTTAATTCTCTGATTAATTTAAAGGCTTAACATTATATATTTTGGCCTTGGCTCAAACTTTAATTAGACGTTTTGGCCATCCTTCCAATTGATCCTAAATGCAAATTCTTTGAGATTAGTAAATGAACCTGTTCATAGGTATTGTGAATAAATATTGTTCCTTGATCAAGTAAATATCATAATTAAATTTTTAATTGATTTAGCATTACAAGGAAGGTATAACCAGCCCTGCCCACACCCACCAGTCTGTAGGCATCAGTACTGGAACACATCAGGCCAAGCAACTAACTGGGCAGGGACACAGCCCCACTCACCAGCAGATAGGCTGAACCTGAGCCCACAGTCGCCCTTGGACATGGCCCTGCCTACCAGAGGGCCCAGGAACTGGTCCCACACACCACTGTGCAAGTACTAGACCCAAGACCCCCAAGCCCTGCAGCCAGAGCACCAGGAGCCACCAGTGGGCAGAGAGTAGGCCCAGAATCCCCTGGGACTTGGCCCTGCCCACCAGCAAGCCACATCTAGCCTTGGGAAAAGTTTCATCCACCAAGAAGCAGACTCAAGCCCCAGGACCACTACAGCCACAAAGCCTGCCATCAGGCTAGTACCAGCCCTAGGATGGGATGGGCCACGGCCCTGCCAACCAGAAGTCCAACACAAGCTTCAAGACGCCACAGACCACACAGTCAACTGTGTCATGAACTGGCAGAACACACCAGCAGTCCAACACCAGCTCTGGGACCCCTGGGCCTTGCACCCAGACGCCAAGACCCAGCTCTGCCCCCACAGTGGGCTAGCACTAGTCTGAGGACTTTGCTTCATCCATCCACTGGTGGGCAGGCACCAGCCACATGATTTCCTGGACCCCGACTCTGCCCAACAGTGAACCAGCACTAACCCCAGTGCCCGCCGGGGTTCTGCAGCCAGGCACCTCATGATGCAGCCCTGCCAACCAGCAGCAGGCAGCCTCCACACAAGGCAGAACCTGGCAAACAACTGGACTGGGAGCCAGCCACGCCTACCAGACTGCCAAGAGTAGTCAGCCCGCCAAAAGGGAACAACCCACACAGCCGACATAGGAGGTAACCCTAGGGCAGATAACTCTGGTTACCAAAAAAGAGTGCACTGCTGGGACCCATAGGATGTCTCCTACAAACGGTCACTTCTTCAAGGTCAGGAAATGTAGTCAACCTACCAGATACATAGAAACAAAAACAGCAAGTTAGGCAAAATGAGGAAACAGAGGAACATGTTGAAAATGAAGGAACAAGATAAAACCCCAGAAGAACAACTAAGTAAAGTGGAGACAGACAATCTACCTGAGCAAGAGTACAAGGTAACAGTTGTAAAAATGATCAAAGAACTAGGGAGAAGAATGAATGAACAGAGCGAGAAGTTAGAAGTTTCTAACAAAGAGTTAGAAAACATAAAGTATAACCAAATGGAGATGAACACCATACCTGAAATGAAAAACACACTAGAAGGAATCAACAGTAAACTAAATGATATGGAAAATAGATCAGTGAGCTGGAAGACAGAGTAGTGGAAATCACTGAAGCTGATAAGGAAAAAAAGAAAAAAAGAATAAAAAGAATAAAAAGAAACTAGGACAGTTTAAGACACCACTGAAACAACATCAAATGTACTAATATTCACATTATAGGAGTCGCAGAAGGAGAAGAGACAGACAGAAAGGGGCAGGGAACGTTTTTGTAGACATAATAGCTGAAAACTTTCCTAACCTTGGAAAGCAAACATACATCCAAGTCCAGAAAGCACAGAAGCATACAAAAACTGCAGAAAACCCAAACATGTGGAGGCTAAACAATATGCTACTGAACAACCAATGAATCACTGAAGAAATCAAAGAGGAAATCGTAAAATACCTAGAGACAAATGAAAATGAAAACACAATGATCCAAAACCTATGGGATGCAGCAAAAACAGTTCTGAGGGGGAATTTTATAGCAATACAAGCCTACCTCAAGAAACAAGAAAAATCTCAAATAAACAACCTAACCTTATACCTAAAAAGAAAGTAGAGGAAGAACAAACAAAACCCAAAGTTAGTATAAGGAAGGAAATCATAAAGATCAGAGCAGAAATAAATGAAATCACACACACACACACACACACACACACACACACACACACACACACA
>NW_006781931.1:781519-823725 GCF_000442215.2 Lipotes vexillifer | reverse complement strand
ACACACACACACACACACACACACACACACACACACACACACACACACACAAAGGCAAAGATCAATAAAGCTAAAAGCTCGTTCTTTCAAAAGACAAACAAAATTGATAAGCCTTTAGCCAGACTCAACAAGGAAAAAAGGAAGAGGGCCCAAATCAATAAAATCAGAAATGAAAAAGAAGTTACAACTGACACCACAGAAATACACAAGATCATAAGAGACTGCTATGAACAACTATATGCCAACAAAATGGACAACCTAGAAGAAATGGACAAACTCCTAAGACTGAACCAGGAGGAAACAGAAAATATGAACACACCAATTAGTTTAGAAATCGAATCAGTAATAAAAAAAAAAATTCCAGAAAACTATAAAGTCTAGGAACAAGTGGCTTCACAGAATTCTGCCAAACATCTAGATGGGAGTTAACACCTATCCTTCTCAAGCTATGCCAAAAAACTGCAGAGGAAGGAATGCTTCCAAACTCATTCTATGAAGCCAGCATTACCTTGATACCAAAACTAGACAAAGATATCACAAACAAAAGAAAATTACAGGCCAATGTTCCTGATGAACATAGATGCAAAAATCCTCAACCAAATATTAGCAAAATGAATCCAACATTACATTAAAAGGATCACACATCATGATCAACTGAGGTTTATCCCAGGGATGCAAGGAATGTTTCAACATCCAGAAATCAATGTGATACACCATACTAACAAACTGAAAAATAAAAACCATATGATCATCTCAGTAGATGAAGAAAAAGCTTTTGACAAAACTCAACATCCATTTATGATAAAAACTCTCCAGAAAGTGGGTATGAGGGAATATATCTAAACATAATAAAAGTCATATTATGAAAAGCTAACAGCCAACATCACACTCAGTGGTGAAAAGTGAAATGTATTTCTTCTAATATCAATAACAAGACAAGAATGCCCACCCTCAACACTTTTATTCAACACAGTATTGGAAGTCCTAGTGAAAGCAATCAGACAACAAAAAGAAATAAAAGAACTTCAAATTGGAAAGGAAGAAGTAAACTGACACTATCTGCAGATGACATGATACTATTCATAGTAAATCCTAAAGATACCACCAAAAGAGCTAGAGCTCATGAATAAATTCAGTAAAGCTGCAGGATACAAAATTAATATACAGAAATCTGCTGCATTTCTATCCACTAGCAATGAATTATCAGAAGGAGAAACTAAGGAAACCATCACATTTACAATCACATCAAAAAGAATAAAATACCTAGGAATAAACCTACCTAAGGAAGTAAAAGACATGTACTTGGAAAACTAAAAGACACTGATGAAAGAAATTGAAGATGACACAGATGGAAAGATATGCTGTGTTCACAGATTATAAGAATTAATACTATAAAAATGACCACACTATCCAAGGCAATCTAGACTTAATGCAGTCCCTATCAAAATACCTATGGCATTTTCCACAGAACTAGAATAATTTTAAAATTTGTATGGAAACACAAGAGACCGTGAAGAGACAAAACATCTTGAGAAAGAAGAACAGAGCTAGAGGTATCCTGTTCCCTGACTTTAGACTATACTATTCAATACAAAGCTACAGTATTCAAAACAGTTTGGCGCTGGCACAAAAACAGACACACAGATCAATGAAACAGAAAAGAGAACTCAGAAATAAACCAACGCACTTACAGTCAGTTAATGTACAACAGAGGCAAGAATATACAGTGGGGAGAAGACAGTCTCTTTAATAGGTGATGCTAGGAAAATTGGATAGCTACATATAAAAGAATGAAATTAGAACTTTTCCCACACCATATCCAAAAAATAAACTCAAAATGGATTAAAGACCTAAAAGCAAAATCATAAACTATAAAAACTTGTAGACGAAAACATGGGCAGAAGACACTTTGCCTGTCTCCCCAGGCAAAGGAAACAAAAGCAAAAATAAACAAGTGGGACCTAATTAAACTTAGAAGCTTTCACACAGCAAAGAAAACCATCAACAAAACAAAAAGACAACCTAGAGAATGGGAGAAAATATTTGCAAATGATATGACCAATAAGGGGTTAATATCCAAAATATAGAAACAGCTCCTACAAGTCAATACCAAAAAACAAACAACCCAATTAAAAATTGGGCAGAAGATATGAACAGCCATTTTTCCAAAGAGGAAATGCAGATGTCAACAGGCACATGAAAAGATGCTCTACATTGCAAATCATCAGAGAGATGCAAATCAAAACCAGAATGAGACATGACCTCATACCTCACACCTGTCACACTTTTGGCTATCATCACAGAGACTATAAATAACAAATGTTGGCGAGGATGTTGAGAAAAGGGAACCGCTGTACACTGTTGGTGGGAATGTAAATTGGTATAGCCACTGTGGAAAAGAGTGGAGGCTCCTCAAAAAATGAAAACAAAGAACTACCAAATGATCCCTTTTCCACTCCTGGGTATACATCTGAAGGAAATGAAAAAATTAATTCAAAAAGATACATGCACCCCATGGACTTCCCTGGTAGTCAGTGGTTAAGACTCCACATTTCCAGACTCCCCCCTGCAGGGGGCGCCAGTTCAATCCCTGGTTGGGGAACTAAGATCCCACATGCCATGCGGCACAGCCAAAAAACAGAAGAAAAAAAAAAAAGATACATGCACCCCAATATTCACAGCAGCATTATTTACAACAGCCAAGATATGGAACCAACTTAAGTGTCCATCAACAGATTAAAAGATAAAGAAGATGTGGTACATATATACAATGGAATACTACTCAGCCATAAAGAAGAAGGAAATTTTGTCATTTGCAATTACATGGATGGACTTGGAGGGTATAATGCTAAGTGATATAAGTCTGACAGAGAAAGACAAATACTGTATGATATCACTTAAATATAGACTCTAAAAACTACACCAAACTAGTAAACATATAACAAAAAAGAAGCAAGACTCACAGATATAGAAAACAAACTAGTGGTTACCAGAGGGGAGAGGGGGAAAGAGAGAGGCATGATAAGAGTAGGGGATTAAGAGGTACAAACTACTATGTATAAAATAAGTAAGCTATAGGATATTTTGTACAACACAGGGAATATAGCTAATATTTTATAGCTATAAATGGAATATAACCTTTAAAAACTGTGACACTACGTTGTACACATGAAACTTAATAATAATATTGTAAATCAACTATAACTCAATTTTAAAAAACTGCTCTAAGTTTTTTCCCTGTAAGACAATCATATTGTAGAAAACTAATAAAATTCAATTAGAAACACTGTGCTTCACTATACATTCATATTGTTTTCACTACGAAAACTGAACACCAAAGGAGAAAGTAAGTTTTTTTAAAAAAGGCTATTATACAAAGAGACAAGTTGCAAAATGTCTAAAAATATATTTATATTGCCTTGTACAGAAAACAAACAAAACATACACACAAAACCACAAGAACAACCACAAAACCCAAAGCAAAACTCATCCAGAAATGGTACCATTCAGATGACAGTACTTAAAATGTCAAGAGGATTGCATGCTACTAAGATGAAGCAATAATTAAAATGTAAACATATTTCATGTAAAACAAAGGAAAATTCTGCCTCTGTCTCTACTGTGTAGGTGTGACAGGAAAGCTCTAAATTTTTCCCTCAAACACTGAATCATCTCCAGTGATTCAAGCCAGTATTTATCTCATATAACTCAATTGTGTAGCAGCTGCATTCTGTATTTTTCTTTAAATGGCACTTAAGTTATTTCAGTTTTAGAGAAAAAAGAAACCACATTAAATGGGAAAAACCAAATACAACTTTAAAAGTCAAATTTTGACTATAACATCCTATATCTCTGTCAAAAAGAAAAAAAAGAATAATATACCATTCTCCTCACATACAGAACACATTCTGAATTATCCATATGAAAATTATCCATATAAAAATCAGATTAACTGTTTTCTTAGCCTTCTATCATATGTGGGACATAATTACAGAGTAAAAGCTTCAAATTGAAATCCTTTGCATAATAAGAATCAACTTGTTATGACCGTGAGGAATGAGCCACTTATATCCACAGGTATTCCAAAAAAGAAAGGAAAAAAAATGTAAAAGATTATCATAGGTATCATTTCTTATCATTTTCTTTCTACAAAAGAAGTAATTTTTTCATTCATCCTGAACATAAGTAGTATTTCAAATAGTAGTATTCAAATATTTCAAATATCAAGTAGTATTCAAATATTTCAATATTCAAAACTAAAAAAAGAATCTTAATTTTCCAACCCTTTAAAAAATTCCCACAGATGCCACTATTATAAAAGGTAGGCTCATAAGCATTTTAAACGTCCAGTTTTATTTTTTCTTACTTTTAAAAATGTGTATGAAAGAATTTAAATTATTAACAGGATGGAAGGGGAATATGGCAGAGTGATGGAGATGATGGATTTTAAGGTCATGGAGTCCCTAGATTTGGGTTGCTGTGTGTCTCTGGGCACAATATTTAATTCCGTAAGCCCCAGCTGCCTTGTTTATAGTGTGGGTATTGTAACAGGACCTTATGTCACAGGGCTTTTGTGAGTATTAAGTGACAGAGCAAACATAAAGTACTTAATACTCAGAAACCATTCACTCAACAAACATTTGAGGGCCTACTAGCCAACAAATATTTGAGGACTTACTATGTACAAACCCTGTGCAAGTGGTGAATAAAAAAACATACAGTCCCTATCGTCAGAAAGCTTTCTTTTTAGTGGGAAAGATATGCAATAAAAAGTATAAAAACATATAAACATATGTATAATTGTGGGAAGTGTTATAAAGGAAATAAAGTAGGTTCAGTGATGAGGGAACTACTTTGGTCAGGGGGATAAGGAAATGTTTCAGTGAAAGGGTAATGTTCAAGCAAGGGCCTGAAAGATGAGAAGAGGCCAGCAAGAGCATTCCAGGCAAAAGTAACAGCATCAACAAAGGCCACCCAAGAGGGGAGAAAGTGTGTCCTATAAGAGGTCAGTATGACTGCAGCACAGTGAACCACGGGGGTAATACGAAAGAAATTTGGAGGGAGAGGTTGTAGAAAGAACCAGCAGATCTCTACAGCCACGGTAAAGACTTTGGATTTTTATTCTGAAATACTATAATGGGAAGCCACTGGAGGGTTTCAAATGGGAAACCATTATATTTAACAGGTTTAGAAGTCAGGAAATAACCATAGCAACATTCCATTTGGCTAAAAGATAGAGATTCAATGCATCCTGGAGCACTGCAACTCGCTTGTTTAAAATACTATTGTTTGGGACTTCACTGGTGGTCCAGTGGCTAAGGCTCCGTGCTCGCAATGCCTGGTCAGGGAACTAGATTAGATCCCACACGCCCCAACTAAGAGTTCGCATGCCACAACTAGAAGATCCCGTATGCGTCAACAAAGATCCCGCGTGCCTCAACGAAGATCCCGTGTGCTGCAGCTAAGACCTGATGCAGCCAAATAAATAAATTTTAACAAACTATATATTCCCTATTTTAAAAAATACTATTATTTGTTTCTTTTAGGTGAAAAATTCTAAAATACATTAGCCATTTCCTGCCTAAGGCTAGTATATATGTATTTTTAAAAAGACACCTCAAAAACATTAAAAGCTAAAGCAGTTTTTTCTTTTCTCCCCTTTTAAATGCATCATGATCAACCGTTATGCGAAGTTATGAATGTAAGTTTAATTTTGATCACTTGCCTCTTCGATTTTGAGTTGCACAATATGTAGTTGTTCAAAAGCCTGGGCAACAGAACTGGTCAAACTTCCTGGCATATAAATAACTGAATTAAAGACCTTTAAAAGAGATTAAGTTTGTGTCTTTTTTTTTTTTTTTTTCCAGTAAAATCATCACCTTCACCATCTATCAGTGAGCTTTTTTTGATTGTTTAGTCATATTTAAGGTGTTCTTACTTGGTTAGCTATGGATAAACAATCTGGTTTGCTTTTCTACTCTTACTCAAAGGATACTGTGAATTGCTGGAAAAAATCCAAAACTGCAATTATTTGATCCACCACAAATTCTTTAATCTCCCTGTTGAGTTCTATATCAACATGCACCATTTGGGGTATCCTAAACCCTTTCCTTGCCCAAATCAGGAACTCCAACTGCTATAGGACTCTCTCCTCCATACCCATTTCCCCTTTTACTCTGAGCAAAACTGCCTCTCCTAAACTGATCCTCCTCTTCACCTCAAAAATGCTGCCACTTTATTCTCCTTTGCCCTAGTCGCAGAAAAAAGGGTTCTCTAAATTTTCAAGGTTAAGTCCCTCTATCTGTGCTACTGATAGCCTCTCTTGCTTCATCAATTATTTCATCTGTTTTTTTATCTCTCTCTCTCTCTCATATTACCCTTAACCTTTCACAAGTGGTCAAAAGTAAGTAAGTAAATAAATAAATAGGGCATCAAGTTTTGTTTGTTCTCCTGCCACATGTTCTCACACACTAGTTCTCCATTGCTGACTTCACCAATCTAATTCAGGCTCTCATCATCCCTCACCCGAAGAGTAGCCAAACAGCTCTACACAGCCAAACTCATCTTCAAAACAATCCTGATCCTAATTCTCATGTATTTGAAATTCATCCATAAACCATACTGCCTATCAACAGAATTCAAACTCTCTTTTTCTGGCACTTAAATTTTTCAGCAATCTGGCTTCAATCCACCTATCCTCAGAAAACTATCCTAGGCTTGCTATCTACTACCTTTTCCCTACCAACAAATTTCTGTAAAATACGGTCTATAATCACACCCTTTCTCACACTACCTTAGTTTCTCATCTTCTACTTGGAAACTGTGCCCTTTAACTTGTGGGATCTACACTAACTGTGAGTGGTTAATGCCAGAATTGAATTGCAGTACACCAGTACACCAGCTGAAACAGAATACTTACTTCCTGATTTGTATCCTTTATAACAAAACTGTAATCAGAAGTTTAGCACTTTCCTGAGTTCTGTCAGTTGTTCTAGCACATAACTGGACCTGATGGGATCACGGGGAACCCCAAATTTGCAGCCAACTGGTCAGGAGTTCAGGGAGCCCCAAAGTACAGCCAGCTGGTATCTAAAGTAAGGGCAGTCTTGTTGTGTCCTTTAACTTCTGGGGTCAGCACTAACTCTGGTGGTTAGCAACAGAACTGTAGTACACCAGTTGGGACCGAAACAAAATACTTCCTTCCAAAGCCTTTCTTCCAAAGCAAGACAAAGATCTTAAGCCTATTACTCGAGACTATTCAAGATCCTTCTAATAATACCACAGGAAATAAAATTTTGTCAACATCTACTCTATGAAATCATAGCAATAAATGCTGTGGCTTGGGAGTGGAATAGAAGAATGAAGGGTATGGGGGAAAGATTAAAAAATATTCATGTACAGATGGGCAACAGGCACATGAAAAGATGCTTGTCATTGTTAATTATCAGAAAATTGCAAATCAAAACTACAATGAGGATCCTCCCTGGTGGCGCAGGGGTTAAGAATCCACCTGTCAATGCAGGGGACACGGGTTCGAGTCCTGGTCCGGGAAAATCTCACATGCTGCACAGCAACTAAGCCTGTGCGCCACAACTACTGAGCCTGCACTCTAGAGTCCGCGAGCTACAACTACTGAACCCACGTGCCACAACTAATGAAGCCCACACACCTAGATCCCGTGCTCCACAACAAGAGAAGCCACCGCAATAAGAAGCCTGTGCACCTCAACGAAGAGTAGCCCCCCCGCTCCCTGCAACTAGAGAAAGCCTGCACACAGCAAAGAAGACCCAACACAGCCAAAAATAAATAAATAAATAAAATAAATTAAAAAAAAAAAAACCTACAATGAGGTACCACCTCAGAACAGTCACAATGGCCATCATTCAAATGTCTACAAATAATAAATGTCGGAGAGGGTGTGGAGAAAAGGGAACCCTCTTGCACTGTTGGTGGGAATGTAAATTGGTGCAGCCACTATGGAGAACAGGATGGAGGCTCCTGAAAAAACTAAAAGTAGAGTTGCCATATGATCCAGCAATCCCACTCTTAGGCATATACCCAGACAAAACTGTAATTCAAAAAGATACATGCACCCCTATGTTCATAGTAGCACTATTTACAATAGCTAAGACATGGAAACAACCTAAATGTCCATCGACAGAAGAATGGATAAAGAAGATGTGGTATATACATACAATGGAATACTATTCAGCCGCAAAAAAGAATGAAACAATGCCATTTGCAGCAACATGGATGGACACAGAGACTATCAAACTAAGTGAAGTAAGTCAGAAAGAGAAAAACAAATACCATATGGTATTACTTATATGTGGAATCTAAAATACAACACAAATGAACTTATCTACAAAACAGAAACAGACTCACAGACACAGAGAACAGACTTGTGGTTGCCAAGGGGGAGTGCAGCAGGGGAGGGAAGGATTGGGAGTTTGGGATTAGTAGATGCAAACAATTATAATGGATAAACAACAAGGTCCTACTGAATAACACAGGGAAATGTCTTCATTATCCTGTAATAAACCATAATGGAAAAGAATATGAAAAAGAACATATATGTGTATAGCTGAGTCACTTTGCTGTACAAGCAGAAATTAACACAACGTTGTAAATTAATTATATTTCAATAAAATTTTTTTAAAAAGTAGAAACCCCCCCAAAATTCATGTGGAATATGGTTTTACCTAAACTAAACTATTTGTAATTGTTGATTGTTCCCTACAGTGTCCTATTTTTCATCTTATGTTCATGTCATTCACCACTATCTAGAATCTTTTACCTCGTATTCCTACCTATGAGACCCCTACCTGAATTTTAAGAGTCCAAACAATTGTCACTTCCAAAATGAAACCTTTCTGGTTCTCCTAACTGAAAACTGATTCTTTAAATCTCAGCTTCAAGGCAAACAAGAATAACAGAATGCAATAAGTTAAGGAGCAGTCACATTTTTACCATGTCCAGTATAAACTTGAATAAGTCACTTGAGCTTTTTAAACTTGTAAAATAAAGATAGGGGAAAACAACACACTATTATTTCCCAGAAAACTCTCCTTCCTTAAAAAACTTAGAAACACATTCTTTTAGAAGCATAGCTAAGCTCTTAAAATAAGTAAGGGGAACTGCCCTTAACAGTCACAAACGAAGAAAGAAAAGAAGCAATAAACCAGAGTGCTAAGCTAATATCATGAGCCATGGCTGCCCCAAAGAGCCAGGAACTCACAGCCTGGTGGGCAATGAGAGACACGACTTCTGGCTCATTCAAGATAGAGTTGGTTCTAAAGCCTCTGTATAAAGCTAAGATTTTTGTGAAAGGTCGAACTAGAAAAAAACAAACAAAAATCACCTGTCAGTAAAAGAAACTGACAGGAAAACTTCTCTGCCTTGGTCTAGGCTCTTGAGGTGAAGAGAGGCAGTTTCCTCTGAGAATTCATAAGCACAGTCTACCTTCATATGCATTTGTAGTTCTAAATATAATATCACAACTCCAAAATACAAATTACATAAATGAGGGAACATGCTACCATAAGCAAGGGTTAGCAGAAACAACAGCTGGATTAAAGACCTGAGACTTCAGCTATTAAAATAATCAGTTACAGAAAATAAGATGTTTAAAGAAATGAGAGAATGAAAACATAAGCAATAAACAATCTAATTCTAGGTAGATTTACAAAAAGAACCAAATTGAACTTCTAAAAGTGAAAAATATTAACCGAAATTAAGAACTCAATGGATAGGTTAAACAACAAATTAGATATAACTGAAGACTTAGAGGGAGTCCTGAACAAAATACCCATAATTTCAAATAGAAAAAGAAAGAAAAGACGAAAGAAAAAAATTTAAGAGAAATGAAAGATGGGATGAAAACCTGTGTCCAGCTGGAGTACATAAAAGTAGAAATACAGGATACTCAAAATTCAGAGTTAACAGTTTATAATTTTCTAACTCTAATGAAAAATGTAAATTCTCAGAAAGCATAAATTATCTCACACAGAATAAATTTTAAAACATCCTTATCTAGACACATTATAGTGAAACTGCACTTCAAAAGTAAATAAATTTTAAAATAATAATCTCTTCCTTGTCCCTTCATAGGTTGCTGTAAAGATCTAATTTTGCACATCAATAACAATTTCTTACATCAATCTTCTAATATGTATTTTAGCCATATGTAATAAATATATGAGAAATCCTCTCAACCTTGTACACTATGAAAACCATTAAAATCTGGCTATGTTTTTGCAACAAAATGAATGAAGATGGTTTTCCTTCTTCCTTTAGTTCCCAATCCCTTGAAGGGAAAGATCCTTGAAGCTAAAATGGCACAGCAAAAACTACGTGGGACCAAAGTTGCTTTGGGCACTGCTTCTAGTTCCATTCATTCAACTGGTAAACACTCACTGTGAGTCTACTGTAGGCAAGGAACTGGATGATACAAAGATGATTAATTGGTAATTGTCCTTTCAGCCTATTAGAAAGGTAAATAGCATTGTGGATGAACATATGTTAACTACGAGTAGGAGAAAACGATGTTACTAACTTTTGGCTGTGTGACTTTCATGGGCAAACAACAGTTGGCTGTGCAACTGATGAATTCAGTGAATAAAAATAAAGTTTTAGCATAAATAAAACAAAATTTAGAAAAGTAAACATGCTGCAAACAAACTGCCCTCTCTTAATACCCGGTTTCAACTAGAAAGTCAATAATTTAATATTTTTTACACTTTTGCTTTACATGGGGCCCTGATCTCTTTCACAATTACAATCAAGAATGTACTACGTTAAAAAAATGGAATGGAGGGCTTCCCTGGTGCAGCAGTGGTTGAGAATCTACCAGCCAATGCAGGGGACACGGGTTCAAGCCCTGGTCTGGGAAGATCCCACATGTTGTGGAGCAACTGGGCCCGTGAGAAAGCCCTTGCACAGAAACAAAGACCTAACACAGCCAAAAATAAATAAATAAAAAGAAAGAAAAAAAAAAGGAATGGAAAAATATTTTTATGTAAGAACAAATTCTTTACTGAGAGAATCAGATGCATTTCTTCTAGCTTGGTTTCAATAGTACCAAGAATTTTTACTAACATAGTTTGTGATTAAACACTTAAGTAGAATAAATGAGTGCTATTTAACTCTCTAGATTAAAAAATCTGTGTTGGGCTTCCCTGGTGGCACAGTGGTTGAGAGTCCGCCTGTCTATGCAGGGGACACGGGTTCGTGCCCTGGTCCGGGAGGATCCCACATGCCGCGGAGTGGCTAGGCCCGTGAGCCATGGCCGCTGAGCCTGCGCAGCAGGAGAGGCCACAACAGTGAGAGGCCCGTGTACCACACACACACAAAAAAAATCTGTGTTATTATTAAGACCTTATTTGATCTATAACTTTTGAACAACAAATATAAAGGAGAGAAAAACACATGCAGTTGCTGAAGTAGTAAGTACAAGAGGTTTTTCTTAGTTCTCCTCAAACAGTGTCAATGAAGGATGATAATAAACAGAATAAAATTTCAGGGCAGAGTAACGTGAATCATAATTAGAGAGCAATATAGTATGGAACTGTCCAAGCTCTGGGCAAAATTATAATTAAGAATCCTCAAAAGAAGTGTATGTATGAATATATGTAAGAGAGAGAGAGAGAGTGTGTGTGTGTGTGTGTATATATACACCCCTATAATTAAGCCAATGAAGCTAATGAAAACAGATGAATAATCTTCAAAGTCAGAAATATCCTGAAAATTAAGATAGAAATAAGCACCACAATTCAATACAGTCTCTATATAGTAAAAGACAATGGAGTGTATATGTTCAGGAAAATGTTCAAGAAAAACTGGATACAAAGAAGTGGTTTGGGCTTCCCTGGTGGTGCAGTGGTTGAGAGTCCGCCTGCCGATGCAGGGGACACGGGTTCATGCCCCGGTCTGGGAAGATCCCACATGCTGCGGAGCGGCTAGATCCGTGAGCCATGGCCGCTGAGCCTGCGCGTCCGGAGCCTGTGCTCTGCAACGGGAGAGGCCACAACAGTGAGAGGCCCGCGTACCGCAAAAAAAAAAAAAAGGGGTTTAATGAGAGAAAGGCATACTACTACATCTGCTGACATGGAATTTTGAAAACTTTGTAACATGAATTCATATACCATAAATGATTATTTCAAAATACCCGGAAATAAAATACTTCCTATCAATCTAACATGCGGATTGTATGGATAAAGCAATAAATAAAAGACAAAGCCCTATTCAAAATATGAAATTTCTAATACATCTTTTATAGATTTTTTCCAAGCAAATTAATCTTTAAAAGATATATATACAAAAATTAAGTCCTACTATAGCCTCAATATAATCACTACCATCATAGGTAAAATGGAGATGACAATATAGCATCATATTATCACCATCCTAGATGTTTCAGTTATTCAATATCTACTTTGCCTTTCACCTTTCACTCCTAGTAAGAGGGACTCACTAGATGAAAGTAAGAGTTGTCATTTTTGTCCTCCTTCGTTTCAATGACATTAATTATAATTTTAACCCATTCACAAAGATTATAATTTAAAATACAAGACTACCAAAGGAACAGATTATTTTTCAGTGTGACTTACAAGTTACTTGGTCAGTTTAAGCCTTATTTTTTCTAAGTTGGGATTCCATGTGAATCCACAAAAATCTTGTAAGCACACAAGACTTAATACTTTTCATCTACCATGAAAAATAGTGCAAAACAATAATAGCAGCCATGTTAATACTGACAATATACTAGGCAACTTAAATATGCATTCCCACTTAATTCTACCTTTACTATGAAGTGGGTAATATCACCATTCCTATTAGAGTAGTGAGGAAAAACCAAAGCTCAGAAAAAGTTAAGTGACTTTCCCAAAGAAGCACAGCAAGCGGCTGAACTGGGATTCAAGACAAATCCCCTAACTCCACAGTTCCTACATTACTTATTCTAACTTCTAAAATACTGCAGCAGCACTGTGGTAATTCTCCATAAATCCTTCTACTGAGTATACAGAATTCCATAGTGTGGATGTGCTAGAATCTATAGAGTCATTGTTCTTCAGGTAGAAGAAAATGATCCTTGATGGAAGTTAGAGATGTAAGAAGCAATGAAAATAATAGAAAGGGTAAATATTTAAATAAACCAAATGAACATTAACTGCATAAAATACTATTAAGTATCTTGTGGGGTTTAAAATACATATGGGAGTAAAATTCAAACTAAATCAAATCAATCAAGAGGAAGTTCAATGGATTTCAAACGATCTATGGTGCCTGCATTGATCATCAAGGAGTGAAAAGTATTAGTTTATATTAGACTTCAATACGTCAAGGATGCATGGTGTAAAGAATGTATAACTACAAAGAAAATGTGGGTGTATGGGAGATGAACAATAAATTTAAAAATACCAAAGAAAGAGAAAAGGACTACAGAACAGGAAGAACAACTAAACATAAATATAACAGTAACTACAGTAAATGGAAATGATTCAAAGAAAAGACATATTTTATTCAAGATGGATTTTCTAAAAACTCAACTATATGGCTGCTTACAAGAGAAATAACTTAAATACAAGAATGAAAGTAAGGTAACAAAAACAGATATCATGCCCAAACTAACTTAGATAAATATGAGACATTAGAGATTAAGGGGACTATTTCATAAAGACATAAAATAATTCTAAACTCATATGCACTTTACATCATAGCCTCAATATATAAAAGGAATAGAAACATTTAAAAGAGATATGCAAATCCACAAACATATTTGAAGGTTTTGACACAACTCTTTCAGAAACTGTTAAGACAAGCAAAATCAATACGGATATGAAAGAGTTGACACAATAATAAACTTTACCTTATTGACATACTAATAGAACAATGCACTCAACAAATAAAAAGTACACCTTCTTTTCAAGTATATAGAACACTTAGAAAAACTGACTGGACTTCCCTGGTGGAACAGTGGTTAAGAATCCACCTGGCAATGCAGGGGACACAGGTTCGATCCCTGGTCCGGGAAGATCCCACATGCTGCGGAGCAACTAAGCCCGTGCACCACAACTACTTGAGCCCGCGTGCTGCAACTGCTCAAGCCCACAAGCCTAGAGCCCGGACCACAACAAAAGCCCGGGCTCCACACCAAGAGAAGTCACTGCAATGAGAAGCCCACGCACTGCAACGAAGAGTAGCCCCTGCTCACTGCAACTAGAGAAACCCCATGTGCAGCAGTGAAGACCCAACACAGCCAAAAAAAAGAAATAAAAAAGAAAAACTGACAATGTGTTGGGCCGCAATGTAAGTTACAACAAATTTCACAGGGCTAAAATCCTAAAGAATGTTTTCTGACTACAGTGGTTTAGAAATATAAATTTCTTTTTTTAAAAACCTACAAAATCCCCATATGTTTGGAAATTAAGAAATATTCTAAATAACTCTAAATAAGAAATCCAAGTAATATTAGGAAAATATTCTAAACTGAATGACAATAAAAATAACATCAAAATTTGGAAGATGAGCTAATGCCATGTTGAGAGGGAATTTATAGGTTAAAAGAAAAACTACAAATCAGTAAGTATCTATCTCAAAAATTTTTTCAATAACAGCAATTAAACCAAAAAATGAAGAAGGAAAGAAAACAATAAAGGCAGAATTTAATGAAATAGAAAATCAAAACAAGAAAAAAAAAAAAGAACAAAACCAAAAGTTGGTTCTTTGAAAAAGACTAATAAAGCTGGTAAATTCAGGTTACAATGATCATGGAAGATGTGGCAGCCAACCCCCATTAGCCCCCAGTGATCCCCACCCTCCTGGTATTTTCATCCTTGTGTAATCCCTTCCTGTTGAGTGTTGGCTGGGCTTAGTGACTCACTTGTAATTAACAGAACAAGGTAGAAGTGACGGACAGTATGTGACTCAACAGACCAAAAAAGGCAGCAAAGCATTGCTCTTTTTTGCTCACTCTTGGGGGAGGCAATGATTACATGCAAGGAACTGAAACTCATGCCAACAGCTACATGAGTGAGCTTGGAAGTGGATCTTCCACCTCCAGTCACATCTTAAGAAACTATAGCCCTTGTTATCAGCTTGACTGCAGCCTCGTGAGAGATCCTGAGCCTAGATCCCAACAGGCTTTGTTTGTTAAACTGAGAACATGAGAAACCAATTCTAAAGTTTCTACAGAAATTCACAGTTCCAAGTACAGGTACCCTCGAAAAAAAAACAACAGGGAGGAGGATTTGCTCTACTGGATATCAAGACTTAATTGTAAAGCTACAGTAATGAGGACAGTGCAGTACTTTTACACGAATCAAAAGACCAACAGAATAGAACAGAGTCCAGAAACAGATTCACACATATATGGACACCTGACTTTATTACACAGGTGTCAAGGCAGAACAGTGAGGAACACATGGTCTTTCCAAAAGATGGTTCAGTGTCAAATGGATATCCACATGGAAAAAGGTGAAACTCGATCTCAGCTACATTTAATATACACTATACATGAAACCATTTTCAGATGGATTGTAACTCAATGTAAAAGACAAAACAGAAAAGCTTCTAGAAGATAATAAAAGAGAAAGATATCTTAAATAGGAGACAAATAAAAGCAATATAGAAAAAGACTCAAAAGTCTGGGCTACATTAAAAGTAAGAATTTTTATTCCTCCATAGATATCAAAAGAATGAAAAAGCAAGACACAAAATGGGAAAAGATATCTGCAACACACATAACTAACAAAGGGCTTGTATTCAGAATATATAAAGAACTACAAATCATTTTAAAAAAAAAAAGAACTCAACAGGAAAACAAGCAAGAATCTCAACAAGTACTTTACAAAAGAGTACTTGTACTATGTGCGAATAACCATACAAAAATATCCTCAGCATCATCTGTAATCAGGGAAATGCAAATTAAAACCAAAAGGAGCTATATTACATGTAACAATATCAATGAATCTCATAAACACAATGGTGAACAAAAAAAGGCTAGGTACAAAATAATATATACTGTATGATTCCATTTGTGTAAAGCTCAAAAACTATACTACAATGTTAGGAATCAATTTAGTGGTTACCTTTGGGAAAGGAGGGGCAGTGATTAGGGAGGGGGTTCTGTTTTGAACACTTCTCTCTGTACATGTGTTATACATCGTTAAGATGACTTTCTTAAAGTAGAGCATATTAGCAATCATAGCAGAGTTTAGCATAATTGAACATCAGCTAACCAGAAAACTGAACGATGCTGAACTGCTCATTTCCCCTCAAGTCCAGATAACTGAAGGATTAGAAATCTTAAGATTCAGTTCAGAGGCAGACAAAAAAAATCTCCAAATAATCTCCTGGCTAATTCAAGTAAACAAGTATTCTAAACAGAAATGATATATACTGCATTGTCCAATTTCCTGTACTACTTTTTTTAAAAACAAAATTTAAAAAAGAGAAATAATAAGGGAAAAGCACACAAAATAGATAATTATATAAGTGACTCCCAACATCAACTCACTTCTAGTGTTTAATTTCAAGTTACCTTTAAGTAGAAACATAAGATTATCTAAGTGCAACTTTAAAAACACTGTCTATAAATGAATTGAGAATATCAATTAACTCACACTGTAGTCAGCAAATGAGTGTATCTAACAGACAAGCTTGTTATCTCCTTGCACAATACTTGAATTAAACAACAGTTAAGAGAAGACAGCAGATGTTATAGGAGGCATCACATGTTAAAAATAAGGGATGACAAGTGAAGGGGGATATATGGGAACAATTTATGTTTTAGGAATGGGGAGGGAAAGCAAGGGAATTCTAAGGAGAAGGAAACATTAATCTTTTATGGTACTTCTTATGTCTAGAAAAATAGATAAGGACCAGTGAGATAAAAAAGCAATCCAAATGGAAAGTGTGAAAGGAAAATTACAAAGCCCCCCAAATAAATAAAATATTTCATAGTAAAATTATTTTCACATTTCATTTTGAACAAATAAAGGGGAAATCCCCCAAAATAAAAACAGAAGTAAAAGGACAAGAGATAAACAGCCCAAATCTTCACACTGATGAGAAAATGGGCTCTCAAAGTTAAACTTATACAGGAAACTTGCTATAAAATATTCCTAAGAGGTAATCTGAAAGTAGTCAATATTCCAAGGTTGCAAAGAAACAGGCAAAGTAATACTCAACACAACCATAACCACTTGTATAGTGATTTTCAATATATAAAGGGCTTTCACATACAAGAGCTTGTTAATTCTGCAGGAAAACATGCAACTAATCCCATTTAACAAATGAGGAAAAGGCTCTGAGAAGTTAAAGCACTAAATGGAAGCATCCAGCAATTTCTATGCCACACTACGTAGAAATGTTCCCAATGTGAAGTACTCAGAGACTACATAAAATTGTTAACTTACAAAGGGGAACTGAATAGCAAGTGACAGCAATTTGGAACCACTAGAGAAAATCCTTACCTAACACTGGTTGACAGGAAACAAAGAAGGGACGGACGTGAGAGCAGGAAGCTCATGCATGGGCTTACGCCATGGGGAATACCTGTATTGGGTACTTTTGTTTAAATGATGACATTCCCAGGGATAATGTCCAGGATGGCCTCATCTCTTCTGGTACTTGCAACATTTTAAGTATGGTTTTTATAAGGCTTGGTATCTGTATTGTCCAAATTTTATATTTTATGTAAAAATAGTATCTTAACAGAGTCATCAATCTCCGTATTTATGGATTTATATCAGGTATAAATAACTTACTTTTAATTAAACGTAAAAGCTGAGACACTTGGTTTTGACATTTCAAATATGATACAAATTACCTTCTGAGACAGCTTCCAGATGAAACTCCCTTAAAGTGAAAACTTTACACTTACGTTTCAGCAACAAGTGTCTATAGTAAGAGCATGAACAGCATCTGACTGATAAGTTTCAAAAACTCTGAAATTTAGCCAAAATAAATGATTTATTTTCAATTTGTTTTGGGAATAAGAGATTTTTCAGAGGTAAATCTTATGTGAGTATATTTTACTAAATCTATATATGTAAGGTCCGAATAAGTGGTCGGTAATAATGGACTGTTAAATACAGTAGGGTAGACTTGATGTCTAGACAAGATAGTGGTAAGAGCTGCACTTTTAAAAAGTTCGTTACTTGCTCTGATAAAAAGAAAAAACAAAGAATGTTTCTATCATGTAGGACTAGTATAAAATGCTTATTAGATCATGCATATATAATGATAGAGTTGCCACTACTTTGGAAACAATTTCATTTTAACCCATCATGTGTGACTCTTCTCCATGTCCGCAACTCTAGTTAACATTTCAGAAAGATGGTTCATTTGATTAATTTTCAAGCCTTTTCTCTGTAAAAGTAAAACAAAAATATCCTATTTTCTATTGAGGGAGAAAGAGCAAGCCCAGTGAGAGGACTGGGAAGAATCAGCTATATAGTTAGACGGTGACTGCAACTAGACACTCGAAGAAAAGAAGAGGGCCACAGGCAGAATGGTGACTAAACGGAACATCTTGTCTACTGAAGAAAACCCTTTCTGCACAATTCATTAGCTCAACAAGCACTATTTAATTACTGACTGATGCATAGCAATGATAAATATTTGAGTTTTTAAAAAGCATTTTAATGTAAGTACACTGTGTCCTCATTAAGAGGTTTAAAAATGAATCAACACTTAAATATTCTATAGTTAAATCTGAAATTAGCTTCTTTATGTACACATATAATAGTGTGTACAGAAGAAGCAATATTTAGCTTTTAATTTTTAATATGATTTAGATTAGGAAGAGACCTAAGATTATTCAGCCTAACTTTTTTATTTTGAGGAAGAAAATGAAGAAAAGCCAGTGAGCAGCCCATATGGTCACAAAATGGTTAACATGTAGAATTCAAATGAAAATAAAAATCACATATTAAGTAGATTGATCTAGACTTACAGCAAAACTGTATTAACCTATAAGACTGATGACCTAGACAGGCAACAAAATGATTTCTGAAGTAACTTGATTTTTATTAACTAGAGTAAGGAAAGTGGCCCCAACATGGCTAAGAAATAAAATTTCCTCAATATAACAAGGCTGGCATAGCTATGATTGACTATAAAAAATAATGTCTTTACCAAAACAAATGTATATTCAGTTTAAGTCTTTGTAAGTTAAAAGAAGGAAAGAAGAAAAAAACACAATCCCCCCTATCAAGAGTCTCTGAGTAGTCTCTCTGTTTTAGTACATTAGATTGGCACCCTCTCTGGATCTAAAATGATTCCTGTCTATATTTCAATTATAAATTAGCAGATAAATATAGTAATCAACCATTCTGTTAATAGAGAGACTTACTTGCAGGTAGAAATATCAGCTTTTTCATAAAACAGCTTTATGTTATTAGGATAGTGTCCTGAAATAGCCAAAGAGGTCTTAAACATGAATTTGCCTTCATGGTACTTGTTCTTTTTTGAATTACTCACCAAATAAGAAGAAAGAAGAGATGGACGTTCCCCCTTACAAATGATGACTTTCTGCGATTTGAGGAGCATCATGAGTAATGCATTTAAAGAATATTATCAGGTACATCCCCGCAATTAAATTGGCTTAGATTTTATTAATTGCATCTACTAACATAAATTTTAAGAAAGGCTGATAAAGATTGGTACAAGCAAGAAATTCAGATTCTCTACAAACTCACATATTACAGTTACGCTCAAACTTGGCATGCCATTAGAACCACGAGAGGTAAACAGGCACTCTGGTGATCTCCTATGTAGTTACTAAAACCTGTACAGCACTTCACAAAACATAAACACAGGCATTTGACACCCACAGTATTAAAGTAACTCCACAGCCCCAAAATGTATATTTTAAATGTAATATTTTGTTTATTTAAAAAATACATATATATACATTTTTTTAATGTGGAGAAATCAGAGGAACTATATTTTGAAACACGGTTCCCAAGGGATTATAAATGTCTATTAATAGGGGACTAGTTATATATACTGATATAGAATGTTCACTAAAACACTGAACAGGGTACAGAGTATGGTACTGTATTTAAAGAAAAAGCATGGAGACACACACACCGATTTTTATCTCCACTCATCTGAATCAAACATGCTCCAGGGCTTCCCTGGTGGCGCAGTGGTTGAGAATCTGCCTGCCAATGCAGGGGACACGGGTTCGTGCCCTGGTCTGGGAAGATCCCACATGCTGCGGAGCAACTAGCCCCGTGAGCCACAATTACTGAGCCTGCGCATCTGGATCCTGTGCTCTGCAATAAGAGGCCGCGATAGTGAGAGGCCCGCGCACCGCGATGAGGAGTGGCCCCCACTTGCCGCAATTAGAGAAAGCCCACGCATTTAAAAAAAAAAGAAGACCCAACACAGCAAAAATAAATAAATAAATATAAAAAAAAAAACATGCTCCAGATGTGTGTGTGTATATGTATGTATGTATGTATACACACATACATAAATACTGTATATAAACTCTGTGTATACACATATATATGTAGATATATACACATACACCATATATACAGTATATCTACACGCTGGGGAAAGAAACTGGGCAGCTAAGAATTATAGGTGAGAAGGAAACTTGTTTTCCCCGCATAATCTCTTGTGCCTTTTGAATTTTATCCTTGTGTATTTTATCACTTAAAATACAGCTTTCAATGGATGGGCTGGAGGATATTTTAACATAATAGAAAAGACTTTCATAAATATTTGTTTTGGGTGATATTTACAAAGTGCTACAACTGTTACAACTTATCCAACTGAATATTTAAGATCTATGCATTTTACTGCATGTTAATTTATACCACAATTAAAAAACAGTACAAAAGTCTCTTAATTTATATAAAAGGTGGTCATAGTTTTCAACCTTCCAGCACATTAGAAAGTATAGAACCTAAGAAAAAACAGTCACCTCCTTCCAACTCCTTGTTACTCCAAACATGGTACATAGACTAGTAAAATCAGCATCACCTGGGAGAATGTCAGACATTCCAATCTCAAGCCCCATCCCAGATCTACTGAATCAAAATCTATATTTTAACGAGATCCCCCAGTGATTTACACCCACATTAAAGTTTGAGAAGCTCTGATAACTAACTTCCTGGAATATTTATGGCAGATATCCAACAAGCTCTACTTTTTAAAAGCCCCACAGATGTACAACAAAAGCAGAGAATTACAATATAAGCACGGTGCCTTGAGAGTGAAGAGATGAAAGGTTCTTTTTTTAAAGACTAGTTGGCAGAGCAAAAGATCCTAATAAACTTCAGTTACACACCAACTATCCTTACAGTTGCTTCACTAGGCACCTGCTTCTCTACAACTTCTTGGGTCTTTAGGAGGATTTTAGCCACCCTGACACTCTTAGTCATATGATCTGTTAGGCCAACAATGCATATGCATATTTTTTTGTCTGTGTATGTGTACATATATATGTGTGGGTGTATGTATGTGTGTGTGTGTGTGTGTGTGTGTGTGTACCCACCCCAGATCTACTCATATTATCTGATTCCATCTGAAGAAAGAGGAAGATAGAACAATCAAAGCCAGATCTTGCCAGTGGGGAATTACAAGAAGACTTAAATATCATTAGATGCCAGGACCCCAAGAAAACAGAGGATCTCACTGACAGGCTATGTCTAAGCACAATTTTATCAAAATTTATGAAGGATTTTGCAAATCTTAAATAAGAGAATTCCAAAGAGTTAAAGTAAATATTGCTTTATCCCTCAAGGTACAATAGAGGGAAGAAGGGTATGTAATAATGGAGGATTTCAATTTGCGTCGTTCATTCAAAGTAACAATTGGTTAAAAGCCAAGATTCCTCACTGGTAAAATATCAAGGAGTAGGATGCACTTTCAAATCAAATAGTTCAGTAGTAGTAGGTATGTGAGGACTTGAGAGATATATCACGATCAAGGGGTTAATGCCAAATACCTGAACCAGAATATGAATCACCTATATATTTCTTTTGAATTTTAGAATTTTATTTATTTTTTATACAGTAGGTTCTTATTAGTTATCCATTTCATACATATTAGTGTATATATGTCAATCCCAATCTCCCAATTCATCACCTATATTTTTGTGGATTAAGTCTCTCTAGGAATTACCATAATGACAGAAGAAATTCTGAAGTTCGCCTTTCTAAGCTCAGAAGCCAGAAAGCCTAGGGAAATATTCCAGTATTTGAATGTAAAAGGTGGCCCAAATTGGGTAAGAGGGGATAATCTGGGGAAATAGGGGGAAAAGATACACCACAGGATCCAAAGCATAAGGATGATAAATGTGCTGTAGCAAGAGAATGAATCATATCCACTAAAAGATATTTATGTAAAAGTGAGATGATTCAAATGATCTCTAGCAACATAATATTCAGAGATGCAATCTGATGTCTTCTGGCTCAAGGATTTTAGACCAGTGGTTCTCCACCATATACGACTATAAGCTGGCAGCTTTTTCAAAGGCACCTGTACCTCTACCCTACCGAATTCTTATATGCCCAGGAATGAGATGGCAATAATATGGCAAAGAACATGAATCTGCTCTTATTGAAGTGATTCTGATACAATCTATATCCATATGCGTACCCTTAAACATCGAATAAGCCACATTTGTAGGCCCTCTGAATTAAATTAAATATTGGCCTGAAGATTTAGTTTATTACATATTGTAATACTGCCTCAAGTTAATGACTTTCTTTGGATTCAAGGGCTGAAGGACCTAATTTATATAAACCCTCAAAAAGCATGTGGAAATTTATAAGATATCTGAACATATTGCACTTGACATAACAGGGAGAAAAAGCAACTTGGCTATAACACCAATATTTACATTCCTACATTATTCTAAGTTTGATTTGTTGGCCTCATCTATGCAGGCCCTTTTTGGGGGGCTATTATTCATTTTTTAAATCATGCAATATTTCAAGCATATGGAAAAATATAAATTACTAGACAGCTGTATAATAACTACCATCTAGCTTTCTCAAACCTTTATAATATTCCTATCCATCTGGTATTTAATCTCTAAAAATAAAATGTGCAAATGTTGGAGAGAAATCCCCTTAAACCTAATTTTTTCATTTTCAAAAGTCACTGTAACATTAAGACATGATTTATAAAATAATTACATGTCATTATTTACTAGCTTTGTGACATTTTGAGGAATTCTGGTTTGATTTTCTTGTCAATGTATGAAAACCAAAGTACCCTAGCAAGAACACAGTAGTTACATTCCAATATTTAACATCATTAAGTTCTCTATTTTATAATGGTTTTACTTCTCTAGTACATCAGAATACAGTAATGACCTTTTAGAGTTATTTTTCTTTCTTTAGTTCATCTTTCCTTGTTCAATATACTTTAGTATCAGATTTTCATGTGTTTGAACAATGGGCAGATGAAAACAGAAATACAGTCATACTTACAGGTCAAACATATATGGGTGTCTGTAAAGTATACAAACACTGGTTTCATACTAAATAATTTTATGTGTGTGCTGCTAAGCTAGGCTCTACCTCTGACTGGTAACCCACCTTTTCAAGATCAAATAGATCAACTATGACTAATAACAAGAGGAGACAGTACAAAAATATTAATAAGTAACAACCCAAAATACTCCCTCCCAATAGGGGAGTCAGTCAAGTTTTTCTACCAGTTATATTCTTAAGAAAACCTCTCCTTTAAAGAGCTGCAATTTAGGTGAAAAAGAAAAATAACATTAAATAATTAATTCACTTAACAATCACTTATCAAGCACTTACTAAGTGCTGGGCCTAGGCACTCTGTTAAGTGGTCAGGTTAAGACACACTCTGATTTCAAGTGACTCAGTGACTATCCATACAACACATATTTCTTGTGAGCCCACTACATGCCAATCACTATTCTGGGTAACGAAGATAAAGCAGTAAACAAAATAAAGTCCTTGCTCTCATGAAGCTTCCATATGGAAGGGAGACAAGCAAACATATGTCAAATGGTAGGGAAAAAACAAAAAGCTACAAAGAAAAATAAGTCAGAGTAAAAAGACAGTAATTTTACATAGGGCAATGATATTCATATTCGTACTGGAAGATACACCTAGTGAGCAAACCATTTATTTACTCCCATTTAATTGATATCTTGAAAGGCAACAATCTGCCTTTCACATCACCAAATTAAACCGGGATTTCTCAGTCACCGTTTTCCTATATAAGCTGCACAATCATATCTAGGATCCTATATAAGCTGCACAATCATATCTAGGATTTAAATAAGATCTTCTACTTAACCAAGGGAAATAGATTTTAATTGATGTGGAAATGGACAGCACCTTGAGAAAAGGTTTAATTTTGTTCTTAATTTCCAACAGTTTTTAGAAGATTATATAACAATATAATGACATTTACTCAAGGCACTAGAGACTAACAACATCAAAAACAAACAGCTGTACAACATGTCACATTTTATAAAGCCCTTTCACATTTCATTTACTTCATTTAATTCTCATAAAGTGATAATACCCTATAAAGCAGGTAATATTTCCATATTGAAACACTTTCAACTTTCCTATGCATAATGAGCATATCGAGGAGGATTAAAGAGGAAATCATGGCTACTTTTTAAATCTTAGGTAAGACAAAGCCTCTAGGCTTATTCTATTCCAAAATTACATTTCACACTGTATTAAGATACAGATAGAAGGTTTTGTCCTATAACTATTCCTTAAGCAATCTATTCACTCTATTAAAAACAAGACCCTGACTTTTCA
This sequence comes from Lipotes vexillifer, assembly GCF_000442215.2. Lineage (NCBI taxonomy): Eukaryota > Metazoa > Chordata > Mammalia > Artiodactyla > Lipotidae > Lipotes > Lipotes vexillifer. The sequence continues at coordinate 798,940 of NW_006781931.1, read as the reverse complement.
AAATGACATCATTAAAATTTAATGACATCATTAAAATTAGATTTAAATACCTATCCTTTATTTTTCTTTAATATTTGAAAAATACTTAAAAGTATAATGAAAACCATCAAGAAACATCTGTAATCCCAGTATTCAAAACTATTGGCTATTATATTGGTATATTTAATATTTTTCAACCCATCTCTAAGTTTAATAGTTCTTTAATTGCTCCACACTAACTAGAATATTAATATTCTCTAAAATAGAAGCTTGCTTTTTATTAAAAAGAGAAAAAAAAAAGTAAGCAGGTGTGGAGGACCAAACTGATCAAAATTACTGTGAAATCAAATCAAACATTTTTTAGAATTTTTTACATTGTAATTTCAGGGTCACAAATGGAAAAAGAACAAAATGAAATATTTATTCAATAAATATTTACTGTAACTACTGTGTACAAAATGACAGGAACAAAAGATTTTGTACTTTAAGCAGACTGGATTCTCACCTGTTCAATCTCTTTGGTTTTTGAGGCTATTGCTTTAGAGCGACTGGTTAGCTGACTGTCTTCGAATAATTCTATGCCATCTGTTGCATTTGTCTCAGGTTCTTCTGGCTGGTCAATGAACAATGGTGCCGTGGATCCCCCCTTTAAAAAGAATTAGAAATCTTTTATTACTTTCTTAAAGGACATACAGCATTTTAGATGACTGAATATAAGCACCAATTGGCAGATTATCTCAAGAGAAAGTGCTAAATTTAACCTGTCTTAAGAAACACTTTCAATCTTGCTATGCATAATGAACTTATGTGAGGAGGATTAAAGAGGAAATGATGGCTACTTTTTAAATCTTAGGTAAGACAAAGCCTCTAGGTTTATTCCATTCCAAAATTATATTTCGTACTATATTAAGACAGAGCTAGAAGGTTTTGTCCTGTAACTATTCCTTAAGCAATCTATATAAGAAACACAGAAGAAAAAAGTCCAACTGGAAGTGAGAAGTGTGAACACACATAAGCAAATATATTACACAGAAACACAGAAAAGGACTCTACTTCAGAAGTTAAAAATACCCTGCCTCCTGTAACCTAAGAATTTATTGAAATAACTGAAAAGAAAACAACTCCAAACAGCAATAATTATTACTTCAACAATACTGCAATAGTTCATTAATGAGTAAATGATCCCATAAAAAGCCCAAGGCCGATTATTTTACTTTCTAAAAATACTTTTGATGAAAAGAGGAAAACTAAATAAATGAGGGAAAACTATTATTTAACTGCAGTGCATTAGTTTACTCAAAAATTTATTCTCTGATAAATGCCAAGCACTGCTCAAGTGACACTAGATATATCAATGAACAGAACAGACAAAAGTTCTTGGCTTCATGGAGCCTGCAGTAAGCAGTAAGTTGGAAAGAGTAAAGTTTGAGCTAATATATTTTACTGTTGTATATTTTAGTTGGGTGAGAGGTGAAGGAGGAAATTAGAAAACTGTACTTATCACAAGTTTATCAAAAAACTTATGGTTTTTGTGATTGAAGTAGCAGCAAACAGCAGGAGGTTTACAGAAGTCACAAGATATATATTAATTAGTGGTATTTTTCACCTGTAAGAGCAGTGGCATTCCAACATCTAATGTGTTGTACACTGCCACGACCTCTTTAGAGAGTAATTTGGCAATATTTATCAAAATGTACCACATATCCCTTTCACCAAGCACCTTCACCTGTAGGAACTTAATCTACAGATACACACATGAGCAACAAATGCTAAGATATGGCTGCCATTAATGGCAAATGATTGAAAACAACCTAAATGTCCATCAAGTAAATTATGCACTATCTAGAACCATGGAATACTAAGAAATCATTTAAAAGAATAAGAACAGTCTAAATACATTGCATAATGTATCCTAATTTTTCTCCTGGCAAGTCCTGAAGGTCATTCCCCATAAATATACTGCCAGTTGTGTCAAAAACAAAAGGGAAGAGGGAAGCATGGGTATATATACCTTTATGCATATATATGAACACACTATCTCTGGAGGGATATTACCTATGGGGAAAAAAATGATAGAAGAGGCTGTCTCAATAGGGATAACTTAGAAGACACTGTACCTATTCCAATGCCTTTTGAATTTCTGACATGTGCATGCATAATCTACCTTTTTAAAAAACCTGGTTTTTATAAGTCTGAGTTATATATCTTAAGGGATTTAAATTGAAAGTATACGAATCATTTAAGGGGAGAGGATTCTGGGAAGACAGCAGAGTAGGAAGCACTAGCAATCTGTCTCCCAACCTACACAAAAAATTACACTGGCATAATGTCTGATTTAACTATTGTGGAACTCTGGACTCTGCTGAAGTCTTATCCCTTCCGAGGAAGACATGGGTGGTAAAACTGAGGTTAAATTCAGCTCTTCACACAGTAGCAGCTGCCCAGCTCCCACCCCTACCCACTTGACAGGAAGCTGTGTACATGTTCCTAGAGCAGCTTACACATTGCTTATGGGAGTCAGACTGGGGAAAAAGTACCCTATCCTTCAAATATCAGGGAACTGTGCTCCGATCACTGATTGTTGCTTCTGATCAGAGGGCCAGACAAACAGGCGAACAGCCATTATTATTATACCTCCCCCGACTGTTGCAAGCCCCTCTTATTCTGACTGAAGTGGCTTCCAGGGGATATAAAGGACCAGAACCCTCCCGCCTTCATTTTTCACATCTTTCTCTTTTGGGAGCCAGACATTAAAGATAAGAATGTTAAAAAAAAAAACTGTATACATGGGGGAAGTTAGAAAGTAAATGGGCACAACAAGGGAAAGGCTCAGAAAGAACAGAGAAGACTTTGTTTACACCTCAGACTGATCCTCAGTACAGAAACAGCCAACAATAAAAAACAAACAATATCAACAACAACAACAAACCCAGCAAGCCCGGGGGAACAGGGAGAATCTGACTTACAGAGTTACCACATTATTAGATTCAAATGCCCAGTGTTCAACAAAAAAAATCACAAATCATACAAAGAAACGGCAAAGTATTTCTCATTCAAAGAAAAAAATGAATCAACAGAAACTGCTCCTGAAAGAGAACTAATGGCAGATCTACTGGATGAAAAAACTTTAAAATAACTGTCTCTAAGATGCACAAAGAACTAAAGAAAGATGTGGGAAAAGCCAAGAAAGCAATGTGTGAACAAAATGGAAATATCAATAAAGAAATAAAAAACCTAAAAGGAAATGAAAAAGAAATTTCATAGCTAATAAGACCAATAATTACAATAAAAAATTCACTAGAGGGATTCAAAGGCAGAAGAAAGAATCAGTGAACTTGAAAAACAGGACAAGGAAATAGGAAATTATTGTCTGAAGGACAGAAAGAAAAAAGATTGAAGATAAGTGAACAGAACCTAAGGGATCTGTGGAGCACCATTAAGCGGACCAATATACACTTAATATATACATCCTTCTGGGAATCTCAGAAGGAGGAGAGAGAGATAGGGGCAGAGAAGATACTTGAATGAATAATGGCTGAAAACTCCCAAATCTGATGAAAGACATGACTATAAACATCCAAGAAGCTCAAAACAACCCAAGATGAACTCAAAGAAGCTCAAAAGACACATTATAATCAAACTTTAAAGATAAAGACAAAGGGAGAATCTTGAAAGCAACAAGAAATCATCATCATCAATACAAGGGGTTTTCAACTAAGATTAAGCAGATTTCTCACCAGAAACTTTGGAGGCCAGAAGACAGTGGACTGATATGTTCAAAGTGTTAAAAGAAAAAACTGCCAACAAAGACTGCTATATCCACCAAAACTGTCCTTCATAAGTGAGGGAGAAATTAAGACATTCCCATATAAACAAAAGCTGAGGAAGTTCATGATACTAGATCTGTCATGCAAGAAATGCTTAAGGAAGCCCTGCAAGGTGAAATGAAAGGACGCTAGATGGTAACTCGAAGCTGTATGGAGGAATAAAGAGCTCAATAAAGTTAAATGCATAGTTAAAACAGCAGTATTACTGTAAATAGTTGGAAACTGCACTTTTTATTTGCAACATGATTTAGGAGACTATGACATTTAAAGAAAAAAATTATTAGTGTAAAAACTAGTATCACTGCAATGTTGGTTTATAACTCTGAGTCTTATTTTCTAGATAATTTAATATGCTAATGCATTTAAAATAATTATTAGTTTATGGTTTGGGGCGGCACACAATGTATAACGATGTAATTGTGGAACATCAACAAATGAGGAGGTAGAGACAGAGCTGTAAAGGAGTACAGGCTTTGTATGTTATTGCAGGTAAGCTGGTATAAATTTAAATTAGTGTTACAATTTTAGGATGTTAAATGTCATCTCCATTGTACACACAAAGAAAACAGCTAAAAAATATACACAAAAGGAAACAAGATAGAAATTTTAACATTTCACTACAAAAAATCAACTAAAAACAAAAGAAGACCTGAATGCAGGAAATGAGGAACAAAAAAGCTATAGGGCATATAAAAAACAAATAGCACAATGACAGGAGTAATTCCCTCCTCAGTAATTACTTTCAAGTGTAAATGGTTTATATTCTCCAGTCCAAAGATAGAAATTGGCAGAATGAATAAAAACATATGATCCAACAATATGTTATCAACAAGAGATTCACTTGAGACCCAAAGACACAAACAGGTGGAAACTAAAAGGATGGATAAAAGATATTCCATGCACATAGAAAACAAAAGAGAGCAAAAGTGGCTATAATAATGTCAGACAGATAAACTCTAAATAAAAAAAGGTTACAAGAGACAAGGACGTTATGTATTAATAAAAGTTTCAATAAAGCAAAAAGATATAACAATTACAAACATTTACACACCTAATGACAAACTATAAAAATATATGAAACAAAACCTGACAAAATTGAAGGGGGAAATAAACAGTTTCACAATAATAAGTAAGGAAATAAATAAGGGAATAGTGGGCTTAAGCAACACAATACACTAACTACATCTAACAGACATATACAGAACAATCCACCAAACTTCAACAGAGTATACATTCTTCTCAAGGGCACATGGAACATTTCCCTGTATTGGGGCACACATTAAGTCTCAACAGATTTAAAAAGAAAAATCTGGAAAATTCACAAAATTCTGGAAATTAATGCACTTTTAAACAAACAAAGAAAAATCACAAGGGAAAGTAAGAAATACTTAGAGATGAATGAAAATGAAAACACAACATACCAATGAACAGAAAACAAAATGCAGTACACACACACACTGCTATACTTAAAACAGATAACCAACAAGGACTTACTGTAAAAAATTTTTTAAAAAAAGAATGTACTCCTAGCCCATCCAAAACCCCCAATCAATTTCCCAAAATATCACTAAAGTATCTTTTAAACCTATTTAAAAATCCACTAAGGAATTCTAAATAATATAAAGCATTTAACACACACACACACACACACACACAGACACAGAATATAGTACACACATACACAATGGAATATTACTCAGCCTTTTAAAAGAAAAAGGAAATTCTACAATATGCTACTACATGGATGAACCTAGAAGACACTATGCATAATGAAATAAGCCAGTCACAAAAAAAAAAATACTATATGATTCCACTTAAGTACTTAAAGTAGTCAAAATCATAATGACAGAAAGCATAATAGTGGTTGCCAGGGACTGAGGGAGGGGGAGAATAAACTGATAAAATTGCTTTGGAGATTTGTTGTTTAATTGGTGTAGAGTTTCAGTTTTACAGGTGAAAAGAGTTAAGGGGATGGAGGGTGGTGATGTGCATAATAATGTGAATGTATTTAATACCACTGAACTATATACTTAAAATGGTTAAGATGAGCCTTAAATGACACAATAGACCAGATAGATTTAATTGATATTTACAGGACATTCCATCCAAAAACAGCAGATTACACTTTCTTCTCAGGTGCGCATAGAACATTCTCCATGATAGATCACAACTTGGGTCACAAATCAAGCCTCAGTATTTTTAAGAAAACTGAAATCATATCAAGCATTGTTTCTGACCACAACGCTATGAGGTTAGAAATCAATTACGGGGAAAGAAACGTAAAAAATACAAACACAAGGAGGCTAAACAATATGTTACTAAATAACCAAGAGATCACTAAAGAAATCAAAGAGGAAATCAAAAACTACCTACAGACAAATGACAATGAAAACATGACAATCCAAAACCTACAGGATGCAGCAAAAGCAGTTCTAAGACGGAAGTTTATAGCAATACAAGCCTACCTCAAGAAACAAGAAAAATCTCACATAAACAATCTAAACTTACACCTAAAGGAACTAGAGAAAGAAGAACAAACAAAACCCAAAGTTAGCAGAAGGAAAGAAATCATAAAGATCAGAGGAGAAATAAATGAAATAGGAACCAGGACAACAATAGTAAAGCTCAGTAACACTAAAAGCTGGTTTTTGGAGAAGATAAACAAAATTGATGAACCATTAGCCAGACTCCTCAAGAAAAAGAGGGAGAGGACTCAAATCAAATTAGAAATTGAGAAGATAAACAAAATTGATAAACCATTAGCCAGACTCATCAAGAAAAAGAGGGAGAGGACTCAAATCAATAAAATTAGAAATGAAAAAGGAGAAGTTACAACAGACACCTCAGAAATACAAAGCATCTGAAGAGACTACTACAAGCAACTCTATGCCCATAAAATGGATAACCTGGAAGAAATGGACAAATTTTTAGAAAGGTATAACCTTCCAAGACTGAACCAGGAAGAAATAGAAAATGTGAACAGACCAATCACAAGTAATGAAATTGAAACTGTGATTAAAAATCTTCCAACAAACAAAAGTCCAGGACCAGATGGCTTCATAGGTGAATTCTATCAAACATTTAGAGAAGAGCTAACACCCATCCTTCTCAAACTCTTCCAAAAAACTGCAGAGGAAGGAACACTCCCAAACTCATTCTATGAGGCCACAATCACCCTGATGCCAAAACCAGACAAAGATACCACAAAAAAAGAAAATTACAGACCAATATCACTGATGAATATAGATGCAAAAATCCTCAACAAAATACTAGCAAACAGAATCCAACAACACATTAAAAGGATCACACACCATGATCAAGTGGGATTTATCCCAGGGATGCAAGGTTTATTCAATATAGGCAAAGCAATCAATGTGATACACCATATTAACAAACTGAAGAAGAAAAACCATATGATCATCTCAATAGATGCAGAAAAAGCTTTTGACAAAATTCAACACTCATTTATGATAAAAACTCTCCAGAAAGTAGGCACAAAGGAAATCTACCTCAACATAGTAAAGGCCACATATGACAAACCCACAGCAAACATCAGTCTCAATGGTGAAAAACTGAAAGCATTTCCTCTAAGATCAGGAACAAGACATGGATGTCCACTCTCACCACTATTATTCAACATAGTTTTGGAAGTCCTAGCCACGGCAATCAGAGAAGAAAAAGAAACAAAAGGAATACAAATTGGAAAAGAAGACGGGAAACTGTCACTGTTTGCAGATGACATGATACTATACGTAGAGAATCCTAAAGATGCTACCAGAAAACTACTAGAGCTAATCAATGAATTTCGTAAAGTTGCAGGATACAAAATTATTGCACAGAAATCTCTTGCATTCCTATACACTAATGATGAAAAATCTGAAAGAGAAATTAAGGAAACACTGCCATTTACCATTGCAACAAAAAGATTAAAATACCTAGGAATAAACCTACCTAGGGAGACAAAAAACCTGTATGCAGAAAACTATAAGACACTGATGAAGGAAATTAAAGATGATACCAACAGATGGAGAGATGTACCATGTTCTTGGATTGGAAGAATCAATACTGTGAAAATGACTATACTACCCAAAGCAATCTACAGATTCAACGCAATCCCTAGCAAATTACCAATGGCATATTTTATAGAACTAGAACAAAAAAATCTTAAAAATTTGTATGGAGACACAAAAGACCTCCAAATAGCCAAAGCAGTCTTGAGGGAGAAAAACGGAGCTGGAGCAATCAGACTTCCTGACTTCAGACTATACTACAAAGCTACAGCAATCAAGAGAGTATGGTACTGGTACAAAAACAGAAATATAGATCAATGGAACAGGATAGAAAGCCCAGAGATAAACCCACGCACCTATGCTCAACTCATCTATGACAAAGGAGGCAAGGATATACAAGAGAAAAGACAGTCTCTTCAGTAAGTGGTGCTGGGAAAGCTGGACAGCTACAGGTAAAAGAATGAAATTAGAACACTCCCTAGTACCATACACAAAAATAAACTCAAAATGGATTAGAGACCTAAATGTAAGACTGGACACTATGAAACTCTTAGAGGAAAACACAGGAATAACACTCTTTGACATAAATCACAGCAAGATCTTTTTTGATCCACCTCCTAGAGTAATGGAAATAAAAACAAAAATAAACAAACGGGACCTAATGAAACTTCAAAGCTTTTGCACAGCAAAGGAAACCATAAACAAGACAAAAAGACAACCCTCAGAATGGGAGAAAGTATTTGCAAACAAATTAACGGACAAAGGATTAATCTCCAAAACATATAAATAGCTCATGCAGCTCAATATTAAAAAAACAAACAAGCCAACCCAAAAATGGGCAGAAGACGTAAATAGACATTTCTCCAAAGAAGACATACAGATGGCCAAGAAGCACATGAAAAGCTGCTCAACATCACTAATTATTAGAGAAATGCAAATCAAAACTACAATTAGGTACCACCTCACACCAGTTAGAATGGGCATCATCAGAAAATCTACAAACAGTAAATGCTGGAGAGAGTGTGGAGAAAAGGGAACCCTCTTGCACTGTTGGTGGGAATGTTAATTGATACAGCCACTATGGAGAACAGTATGGAGGTTCCTTAAAAAACTAAAAATAGAATTACTGTATGACCCAGCAATCCCACTACTGGGCATATACCCAGAGAAAACCATAATTCAAAAAGACACATGCTCCCCCAGTTTTCATTGCAGCACTATTTACAATAGCCAGGTCATGGAAGCAATCTAAATGCCCATCGACAGACGAATGGATAAAGAAGATGTGGTACATATATGTGATGGAATATTACTCAGCCATAAAAAGGAACAAAATTGGGTCATTTGTAGAGATGTGGATGAATCTAGAGACTGTCATACAGAGTGAAGTGAGTCAGAAAAACAAATATCATATATTAACGCATATATGTAACCTCGAAAAATGGTACAGATGAACTGGTTTGCAGGGCAGAAATTGAGACACAGATAGATGTACAAAACAAACGTATGGACCCCAAGGGGGAAAGCAGCGGGGGCGGGGTGTGTGATGGTGGAATGAATTGGGAGATTGGGATTGACATGTAGACACTAACACGTATAAAATGGATAACTAATAAGAACCTGCTGTATATAAAAAAAAAAAAAAAAGATACCTGTGTCCCTACTGCCACCTAATGGTTCTTTGAGCATTAAGGTCTCCATTGCGTAGTTCTTTTTTTCCCAACTGCTGACACTATACCAGTAAACTGGCTAAATGTGACCATATCAAACTATGTACCACTAGTCTTACTGTGGCAAAACTCTGGGGCTCATTCTGGCTTCTGGAAAAAGTCATGTTAACTGTCTCCTTTTTCCTCTTTGCATTTGGGAATGTATATCCCCGTACTCCCCATGGTTGTTTGGTATAAGTATCCTTCTAAGAAAAAGATTGTTTTATTATCTATCCACTGTGCAATAAAAGTGATGTGGAACATAAAAAAAAAAAACAGTTAAGATGGAAGTTTTATGTTATATGTATTATACTACAATAAAATTGTACTACAATAAAATTATACTACAATAAAAAATAATTTAAGAAATAATTTAATCTCCTCTCTATTCAACATATCAGTATATGGTTTCTAACACTAGATAGACAACAGTTCATTTCAGATGATGTCAAGAAAGATTATTTATACTGTGTTCTGACTTCCCCACAGTCAAAATAATTCTGCCACTAGATTCCATTTTAGTTAGGTCAATGCAAAACAAACAAAACAAAAAGTTATTAAAACACACTCAAAGTAGGAACTTCAAGCTTCATCATAATTCTAGACCTACATACAAAAATATAAATTGATGAGCATAATAAACACATCAGAGTAGATGAGTTTTGGGAAAATAAAAGGCAAGTAACGAAGAGAGAAATAACTTGAATTGACATTAAAAGAGCTCATTAGCTACAGTAATCAAAACAGTATGATACCAGCATAAAAAGAGACACATAGGCCAAATGGAACAGAACTGAAAGCCCTGAAATAAACCCATGCATATATGGCCAACTAATATTTCACAGAGGAGGCTAGAATACTCATTGGAGAAAAGAAAGTTTCTCCAATAAATGGTGCTGAAGAAATCAGGTTATTCACATGTCAAAGAAGGAAACTAGAGCCCTAACATACACTATTCACAAAAATTAACTCAAAATGCACTAAAGACTTAAATGTAAGACTGGAAACCATAAAACTCCTACAAGAAAACAGGAAAGAGAGTTCCTTGATATGGGTCTTGGCAATGATTTTTTAGATATGACATCTAAAACACAAGCAACAAAATAAAAAATAAACAAGTGATACTATATCAAACTATGAACCTTCTGCACAGCAAAAGAAATGATTAACAAAATGAAAGACAAACTACAGAATGGGAAAAAAAATTTGTAAATCATATATGTGGATAAAGAGTTAATATCCAAAATAAAGAACTCATACAACTCAATAGCAAAAAAAAAAACAAAACAAAACCCACACAAAACCAAATAATACGATTAAAAAATGGGCAAAGGACCTGAATATAAATTTTTCCAAAGAAGATATATGAATGGCCTACAGGTACATGAAAAGGTGCTCAACATCACTAATCATTAGGGAAATGCAAAACAACACCACAATGAGATATCACCTCACACCTCTTAGAATGACCAGCCTCAAAAGGACAAGATGTAACAAATGCTGGGAGGATGTGGAGAAAAGGGAACCTTTGTGCACTGTTGGTGGGATTGTAAATTGGTACAGCCGCTACAGAAAACAGTATGAGATTCCTCAAAAATTTAAAAAGAGAACTACCGTCCAGCAATTCCACATCTGGGTATATATTTGAAGAAAATGAAAACACTAACTCGAAAACATACATGCACCCCAATGTTCATAGCTGCATAGCTTACAATAGCCAAGATACAGAAGCAACCTAAGTATCAATCAACTGATACACAAAGAAGTTACATGCACAATATAATATTATTCAGCCATAAAAGAGAAAGAAATTCTGCCATTTGCAACAACATGGATGGACCTTGAGGGCATCATGGTAAGTGATATAAGCCAGACAGAGAGAGACAAAAACTGTATGATCTCACTTATATATGGAATTGTTTTAAAAACTCATAGAAAAAGAGATCATATCCATGGTTACCAGAGGTGAGGGCTGGGGAGTAGTGGGGTGGGAATTGGATGAAGGTGGTCAAAAGGTACAAACTTCCAGTTATAAGATAAATAAGTACTGAGGACGTAATGTACAACATGATGTTTATAGCTAACAATGCTGTATGGTGTATTTGAAAGTTGACAAGGGAGTAAATCCTAAGAGTTCTCATCACAAGGAAAAAAATATTTTTCTTTTTTGTGGTGTTTCTATGAGACAATGGATATTAACTAAACTTACTGTGATAATCATTTCACAATATATGTAAGTCAATTCATTATGCTGTACACCTTAAACTTATACAGTGCTGTATGTCAATTACATTTCAGTAAAACTGGAAAAAAAGAGCTTATTAGTAATTAAATTTAGTTTAGTTCATTAGATATATATTATCCAAGGTACTGGAGGGAAAACAAGACATGAGATACATTCTATCTATCGATCTATCTAAATAACTAGACAAGTAAAGGAAATTTTTAATAAAGGCAATATAAGGTCATCAGTGAAATAGTGGCAAAAAACTTTACAACAGGAAAGGAAGAAAAGTGGAATCAAGAAAGATATTGAGTCTTATTATCTCGAGCACTATTGATTTCACTGAATGGATCTGAATTTGAAAGAGGGCCATGGAAGTTGGGCATACTTCACTAGGGACAGGGTAAGCGGAAAATAACACCTGATACATGGAAACAACATAATTCACATTTTCACATTTAAATAAGAAACATTTAAAAATTTTCTTCTGCAGCAAGAAGCAACAACCTGCTCTACTGCGACATTCTAATAATCTCTGAATAATTTGCTTTTCATTTTGATAGCCAAAAGCAAAACTCTCATGGCCATATATTTACAGATAGTAAATTATATCCCTACAAAACTTGACTGCAAGCTCTTTGAAAGCTAGGATGGTGTCTCTAATGCAGTGTTTGACACAAACAGACACAGAATGAATATTTAGTGAATTTAAATAAACTATGAGAAAGCCAGTATAGTATTATTTTCTGAAAATACATGCCTTAAAACACTAATCCTAAAATGTGCACTGTGAAAAAAAAATTCAAGCCAAAAATTTGATAAATTATGCAAACTTTATTATTCATCCTCCTGTCACAGACCGCTGATGAGCATATTAACATATTAAAATCTCTGAAAAGTGCTGAAGTGCCAAAATCAACCTACCTCTTTTAAATCTAGCATTTCCCAAATGTAAGGGGGCTAACAATCATTTTTGTTCTTCCTCAGACCACTAAGACCCTTCAGAATTATCATTCTATCAAATACTTTGGGAAATTCTCTATTAGAGTCCAAAAGGTAAATGTATGCAAACTGTTACAGAAGAATGAACTATAATATTCCTGAATATTTAAACATATCACTGAATTTACCTTCAATTTCACTGGACTCTCTATAAACTACATGGTCTCCCAACCAAATTGCTTAAAACTATATTGATGACAGCAAGAGAAGATAAACTGGAAACTTAAATATTTAATCTCCTCTCTATTCGACAGCTAATATAAAGATTGTCACAATTAGATTTAAACACACACACACACACACACACACACACACACACCACTATGCCAAACTCTTCCACAGCATCAAAGTCCTTTTTTCCTTCCACCTTATTCTTTCAAATCAGAAAGGAGTTTATAGAACCAAGGTCAAACTTCTCAAAAAGTTTATTTCTCATAAAACATAGATCACTGAAATGAGCAACTATTTAAAAACTACCCAAGAACAAACGTGACTATCTGTGCCCAAAAGACAAAGTATCATTAAGAATTTCTCAACTGCTTTATCTCCAGTATGGAAAAGTATCAATGTAACTTGAAGAACATTTAGATGCTATGAGATTGATAATGCTCCTCAACACTCATGATGTACACCAACTAACAAACATACTAAAGTAATCTCAACCCTGTTCTCACCTTGCCTTTGGTCCAACAAAAAATCATGTCTGACCTATGACCCACATATAGATTTTTAGGATTACTGACTTCTCATTAATTCAAAACCTAGCAAATTCTGGGCATATTTTAGAGAAAAAACAAGGAGCCTGAAAACAAGTCTTTCTAAACCCAATGTCACTGACTATTCAGAGTCAAAATCCAGTCAAGCAATGAAAAAAGACTATAAATAGAATATTTAAAATCTGGAAAAGGTGTATAGTGAGATTTTTTTTTTAATTAAGAGATATCAAAAATGACGAGGGGGGAGAATGAATATATCTTAATAAAGCTTTGCTAATTGAAGATATAGTATTTAGGAAACAAAAAATTAAGTATTTTTGGAAGTTTTTGGTTTAAGTACTCTGAGAAAAATTATCAGCTGTCCAAATTAGCAATTTTAAAGCACATATTTCTATTATTAATATTAAAAACCATTATTCTAAATTATTAAGGAAAATAGGCAAACTGACCCTATTAAATATATTAGTATATTGTTCATGCTTTTAAATAGTGCTAGAAAGGTACCAAAGAAGGACAGCTTGATATATTTATATCTTTACTTGAAAATATGCATAAATATCTATTATTATAGCTACAGTAACAAGGAAACCTTGACCTATTTAAGAACAACTGATAGCTAAATGACAGATCAGCATTTTAAAAAAGAAAGGTTCTATTTCTGAGTACTGATAGGGTTTGTACTGGTTTGTACTTTCTATGAGCAGTGTACATTAGTTATTTTGGAAAGGATCTTTTCATAGTGTATTAAAATGTATGTAGGTATATAATTTGTACATCGAATTCTAATGCTTGATCTGTTTTATCAAAGGACCTTCCTTAAAAGGCAACCAAAAATATATTGTAAAGTGAGAAATCTCCTCCGAATATACATAATTTGTCATCGTACAGAGATTTTTTATATTCTCTGCCAGGTCAAAATAATTCCTCTAGTAACAAATTCTGAATCTAGAAGCTTAACTTGGCCCACAAAATATCTGTATTTCCCTCTATTACAGGTTATAGAGAAATTTTTCAGTTCATTTCCAAATATTTTAATGAAAACATTCTATAAAGAGTATTCAGTGGACCCAAAAATGTTCTCATTTTTTGGTACTCAACACTCATCAAAAAGTACAAGTAGACCAAACAATGCATAATTGCATTTCTTGGAATATTTATGAGATAATTTGCATAGAGTATAACATGCAATATAAATATAGCCCAAGATCCAAGGTTTAATTAGATTTTTTGTTCTGAATTCACTGATTTATGACTAGTGGCTTAGCATGATTTCTAGAAATACTTTTAAAAGCTCACAAAAGAAGGATATAAATATTGCATTTTCCTTATACTCCATATTTATACTATTCTTACACTTCTAAACTACTAGAGACATTCAGACATAGTGTAATTACTGAATTCAGAGTCATTCATATTCATTCTATTATTGTGTGCAGTAAAATTTAATAATCCATGAGGACATTTTCCCCAAATATACTTTAACACACTAGAACAAACTAAAATTTTCATCAATAATTTAAAATCCAGGCAAAACTCTCAGATGTGAAACATAAAGAAGAAATTTTGCCTTACCTCATACTCAGAAATTTCAGGTAAGTTACTTTCATCTGCCTTCTCTAGCTTTTCAGCAGCCCACTTGCTTGCAGCCTCAGCAAGTTCCTTTTCCGTTAGCCGACTGGGTTTATCTAACACCTAATAAAAACAAAAGAATGGTTCTGTTACAGTTCTCAAGGGCTTTTACATGTCAAATACATCAAGAATTATACCCCATTTACACATGAAATCATATAAGTCTTCAAATTTATAAAGAGAACAAGTACATTCTTCACTTTTTCAAAAATATTCAACACAGAATTTCGTTAAGTTGCAATTTTGGGGGGACATATAGACTAGATCTGACTCCTACTTTCATTTATATAAAACTTTAGAAATTCATCTAAGGAACGAAACAAAAGACACTGACAACTAATATACTAAATATTATTTAGAATATACAAGACATTATACTGATTTCAACTTTGTATCTTTAATTATATTCAATGAAATAACCAATGCCAAAATTTCATCAAGATAAATTCCTAATTAATGAAACAGAAAAGTCCAGATATGCTATTTTATACTTTGTAGTAGTTTATATAAATCCTACTCTTTACACGAAATGTATACACTTAAATTTCATTTTTTGATACTACCACTACTTCCCTTCTCCACCTACATACAATACTAAACAAAGTATAGGATTCGGAGTTACAGATAAAGCTGGGTTTGAATAGCAGTTTCATCACTAGTGAGGGTAGATGATTTTATATACATAACTTATGACACTGTGAGCCTTCATTTTCTCATTTACAAAACAGGGATTAATAATATTATATTCACTCTTAAAGTAGTTGTGAGAATCAAGGGAAGTAACAGACCTGAAAGCATCTAGCATAACGCTTAGTACTTTAATTTTGTTTCCAGCTCTTACTTCTATAAAGTCACATCATTGATTCTAAATATACCTCCTCTGGATGACAGTGTCAGTAAAAATCCCCATGTTATGGTACACTATCATTTATAAAGCGCTTACACATGCAAACCAAAAAAAGGTATTTTAATTAAATGGAATTCCATGAAGGTGGCTAGACTTTATCACCCCCAACTTAAAAACCAAAAAACTGAATGTCAAAAGGTTAGTGATTTGCACACAGTTACCAATAAATGCTGAGCTGGAACTTAAAACTAGGTCTTCTAGATGAGTAAGGCCCTTGACCACCTTCAATTCAATTTACCAAAAAATTGGTTTGCCATCCATAATATTTACTAGAAGATAATCACAGTGTATCTACATGGAGTGTTTCCATGGCCACTGAGTAAGCCTCAATATCTTATTCCAAAGCCCTACCCATACATAAGGTTAAAAAGATATAAGCAATACCTTTACTATTACTTAGTAATAAGGTTAAAAAGGTTTTATAAAAATAAGAAACACAAACAAAAATATTTTTTTAAATGTACACCTCACTTTTCTTTGGTACTTGTTTTGAAAGAGAAAGTTATAGAGCAAAAACAAAACGAAACATTGTAAATTATCTCTAGTAAAGAAGGAAGCAAAATCTTTTATAACTGAATCCTTCTATTCAACCATCATTAACTCTGTACACTTAAAAAACTCTCATTTGAAACTGACTTCTAACAGCAGAAAATAAACTCTGAAAAACTATTCCTACATGACAGTAACCATAATGTTTAAAAGAAAAAGTCCTCCACCATATCAGGAAATCTAGGTAATAAAGCTAGCATGTAACCCTGGGAAGAGGACACAGGAAGCTATACTTTCCCAATATATAAAATGATTATAGATCTAAAATTCTGAAATTCTCATTCCATTCTAAGACAAAAATGCAAACATCTAAAATAAACTGTCAGATGAAAATATCTAAAATCCATTAGGGTTGGATTTGATGGTTAAAATATATTTTCATCACGTACCACAAAGTCCTATGCTATAACATATTCACACCACATTACAGTTCAAGAGAAATAAATATTCCAAATATCATAATTTAAATATTCATAGTGACTTAGATGGGTAAGTATTATTTACTCTTCATTCATTTCTAGCTGGGGAAAAAAAACACAAAAAAAACAAAACCAAGCCAGTGTTTCAGATGGGTAAAGCACCCTTGATATGATAAGAAAGAACCAAAAAATCCAATCAATCTTTCCTATTCAAAATCCAGCATTCTAGCATCCTCAGACTTCTGGGAAAGCTCCAAAGACACAAGCTGTCACAAAGACACCTTTTCTTTTTTCCATTTGAGGCAGAGAAGCAGCTGCCCACTGAACACCAGCACAGACCACCAGGTGATATCTTTTCTTACAGAAAAGCCAAACATACCAAAGACAGAAAACAAAAAGAAGTGAAGAAAGATGAGAACAGAAGTAACAACAGTTATGGAAAGAGAAAGA
>NW_006781931.1:744191-781435 GCF_000442215.2 Lipotes vexillifer | reverse complement strand
AGAGTGTGAGGTTGGTGAAGAGAACCTCAGCAACACCCCAAAGTTTTAAGTTTTGAGGATTAGAACCATGCACCTTTTCAACACGTTTTCAGATGCTGAGAAGGAAGGACTGAAAAGAATGATGCAGTGGAGACTGGCTATGTCCTTGAGAAAATTATTTAACATCTAAGCCTTTTCCATAAAATGGAGATATATACCCACTTTTTTTAAATTGCAAAATAATCACAACCTTAGCATTAGCTAACACCTGCATCATGTCACATAATTACCATTTCTTTTTTGTGGTGAGAACATCAAAGATCTCTTAGCAAATTTCAATTATACAGGAGAGTATTATTAACTATAATAACTATGCTGTATATTAGATACCCAGAACTCATTCATATTATAGCTTCAAGTTTATAATCTTTGACCAACATCTCCCCTTTTCTCCCATCCCCCAGACTCTGGTAACAACCCTTCTTTCTGTGAATTTGACTTTTTTAGATTCCACATGTCAGCAGGATCATAGAATACTTGTCTTTCTCTGTCTGGCTTATTTCACTTAGCATAATGCCCTCAAGGTCCATCCATGTTGTCACAAATGGTAAGATGTTCACCTTTTTCATGGTCGAAAAATATTCCATCGTGTATGTATACAATATTTTCTTTATCCATTCATTGAGGGCAGATTAGGTTGTTTCCACATCTTGGCTATAGTGAATAATGCTGCAATGAACACAGAAATGCAGGGGAGTTCCCTGGTGGCCTAGTAGTTAGGATTCAAGGCTTTCGCTGCCATGGGCCAGGTTCAATCCCCCCCCCAAAAAAAATGCAGATATCTCCTTGAAATACTGTTTTCATTTCCTTTGATTTCTTTAGTGATCCATTGGTTGTTTAGTAGCATACTGTTTTGCCTCCAATGTGTTTGTGTTTTTTGCAGGTTTTTCCCTTGTAGTTGATTTCTACTCTCATGGCCTTGTGGTCAGAAAAGATGTTTGATACGATTTCAATTTTCTTAAATTTACCAAGGCTTGTTTTGTGGCCTAGCAAGTCATCTATCCTGGAGAAAGTTCCATGTGCGCTTGAAAAGAATATGCATTCTGCTGCTTTCCAGATAGAATGCTCTCTATAAATTAATTAAGTCCATTTAGTCTAATGTGTTATTTAAGGCCTATGTCCCCTTATTAATTTTCGGTCTAGATGATCTGTCCACTGATGTAATAAGTGGGGTGTTAAACTCCCCTCCTATTATTGTGTTACTATTGATTTCTCCTTTTATGTCTGTTAATATTTGCCTTATACATTGAGGTGCTCCAATGTTGGGTGCATATATATTTACAACGGTTATATCTTCTTGGATTGACCCTTTGATCATTATGTAGTGTCCTTCTTTGTCTCTTGTGACAGTCTTTATTTAAAGTCTATTTTGTCTGATATAAGTACTGTTATACTTATATAGCTTTCTTTTGATTTCCATTAGTATGGAGTATCTTTCTTCATGCCCTCCCTTTTAGTCTGTATATATCTCTAGATCTGAAGTGAGTCTTTTGTAGACACCATATATATGAATCTTGTTATTGTATCCATGAAGCCACTCTATGTCTTTGGTTGGAGCATTTAGTCTGTTTACACTTAAGGGAATTAGAAATATGTATGTTCTTATTGCCATTTTGTTAATTGTTTTGGTAGGCCTTTTTCCCCCCTTCTTTTTTCCTCATCTCTTGTGATTTGATGACTAATCTTAGTATTATGTTTGGATTCCTTCTCCTTTTTTGTGTGTATATATATTATAGATTTTTGGTTTGTGGTTACCATGAGGTTTCTGTATAATAGTATATTAAGTTGCTGATCTCTTAATTTCAAATGCATTTTTAAAACTCTGCATTTGTACCCTCCTCCCCTCACGATTACTGTCTTTATCTTATTTTACATCTAATTGTTTTGTGTATCCCTTCACTGCTTATTGTGGATACAGATGATTTTACTACTTTTACTTTTGTCTTTTAACCTCCTTACTAGCTTTGTGTGTAGATGATTTCCTACCCTTACAGTACGTTTGCCTTTACTGGTAAGCTTTTTCATTTCATAATTTTCTTGTATTCTTATTGTGGCCTTTTCTTTTTCACCTAGAGAAGTTCCTTTACCATTTGTTGTAAAGCTGGTTTGGTGATACTGAGTTCTTCTAGCTTTTGCTTGTCTGTAAACCTTTTGATTTTTAATCACACCTGACTGAGAGCCTTGCTGGGTAAAGTATTCTTGGTCACAGGTTTTTCCCTTTCATCACTTTAAATATACCGTGCCACTACCCTCTGGCCTGCAGAGTTTCTGCTGAAAAATCAGCTGATAGTTTTATGGGAGTTCCCTTGTATGTTATTTGTTGCATTCCCCTTGCTGCTTTTAATACTCACTTTATCTTTAATTTGTGTCAGTTTGATTACTATGGGTCTCAGCAGGTTCCTCTTTGGGTTAATCTAGAACAGGGCTCTCTGCGCTTCCTGGACTTGGGTAACTGTTTCCTTTTCCAGATTAAGGACGTTTTCAGCTATTACGTCTTCAAATACGTTCTCTTCCCTTTTCTCTCTCTCTTCTCCTTCCGAGACCCCTATAATGTGAATATTAGTGTGCTTCATGTTGTCCCAGAGGTCTCTTAAACTGTACCAATTTCTTTTCATTCTTTTTTTTCTATTCAGTGGCAGTGATTTCCACTACTCTCTCTTCCAGCTCACTGATCCGTTCTTCTGTATCATTTAGTCTACTACTGATTCATTCTAGCGTATTTTTTATTTCAGTTATTGTATTCGAACCTCTGCTGTTCTTTATATTTCCTAACTCTTTGTTAAAAACTTCTAACTTCTCACTCTGTGCATCCATTCTCCTCCCAAGTTCTTTGATCATCTTTATGATCATTACTCTGACCTCTTTTACAGGTAGACTGCCTATCTTCACTTAGTTCTTCTTCTGGGGTTATAGCTTGTTCCTTTCTAGAACATAGTCCTCTGCTGTCTCATTTTGTCTAAGTTGCTCTTTGTATTTTTATGTATGTGGTAGGTAGGTTATGTTTCTCCACCTTGGAGAAGTAGCCTTCTGTAGGAGACATCCGTTGTGTCCTAGCAGTACACTCCCCCCACCTCATCTCCTAAGCTATATGCTCTAGGCGTTCCCCCTAAAAAGGCTGTGTGGGTCCTCCTGTTATGGTGGGCTAACTACATGGGTAGTCTGGTAGGCTTGGTTGGCCCCTAGTCCAGTTGGCTGCCCCCTAGTCCAGCTGGCTGCCCCCTAGTCCAGTTGGTTGCCAGGCCCTGCCTTGTGAAGATGCTGCTGGCTACTGTTTAGTGGGGCCTGGTCATAAGGTGGCTGGTTGCAGAACCCTCGGGGGCCCCAGAGCTTGTGCTGGCTCACTGGTGGGCAGAGTCAGGGTCTCAAAGACTCTAGAGCTGTTGCCCACACACTGGCAGGTGAAACCAGATCCAGGGTTAGTGCCGGACTAATGGCAAGCAGAACTGCTTCCTGGAGTCTGGCTGCAGGGCCAGGGATCCCAGAGCTCATTTCAGATTGCCGGAGTAGGAGAGAGGCAAGTTCCTGAAACAGTTGGGTATGGGGTCTGGGGTGTCCCGAAGGTTGTGTTGGCCTGCTAGTGGTCAGGGCCAGGGCACAGCTGGTCCCAGGGTAGGGTCTGGCTTGCTTCTGCTGGTGGGTGAGGCTGGTCTAGAGGCTAGTGTAGGCTTCCTGGCAGGAAGGGCTGGTGCCTGTCCTCTGGTGGTTAGAGCTGGGTCTTGGCCCTTTGGTGGGTAGGGCTGTGTCTAGGGGTGTGTCTAGAGGTCAGGAAGTCTTTAGGCAGGCTGTCTGTTGATGGATGGGGTTGTGTCCCCGCCCAGTTAGTTGTTTGACCTGAGGCACCCCAGCACTGACCCCTACAAGTTGCTGAGTGGGGCCAGGTCTTGGTGCTAATGAGCCAAGATGACAGCAGCCAGCAACAGTGTTCATGTGTTTGAGCATTCCCTAATCTGTCTGCCACCAGTGTCCATGTCTCCAGGGTGAGCCGCAGCTGCTCCCTGCCTCTCCAGAAGACTCTCCAAGACCAGTAGGTGGGTCTTGTCCAGGCTCCTATCAAATTACTGCTTTTGCCCTGGGTCCTACTGCACATGGGATTTTGTGTGTGCCCTTTAAGAGTGAAGTCTCTATTTCCCCCACTCTGTGGGGCTCCTGCAATTAAGCCCTGCTGGCCTTCAAAGCCAAACACTCTGGGGGCTTGTCTTCCTGGTGCCAGAACCCCAGGCTGGGGAGCCTGACATGGGGCTCTGAACTCTCACTCCTGTGGAAGAACTTCTGCAATATAATTATCCTCTAATTTGTGGGCTGCCCACCTGGGGGGTATGGGATATGATTATACTGTGAGTCCATCCCTCCTACCTGTCTCGTTGTGGTTCCCTCATGTCTTTAGCTGTAGAAGATCTTTTCTGGTAGGTCCCACTCTTTTTCACTGATGGTTGCTCTGCAGGAAACTGATTTTGGTGTGCTCCTGAGAGGAGATGAGCTCAGGGTCTTTCTACCTTGCCATCTCGGCTGCTCTCCTTATGAGAGCAGTATGAGCAGTGGTCATATGTGCATACTGAAGCATCATGGCAGATGGACACCAAACTCCCAGTGTTGACACGTGGGCTGAGTTTTGTGGCCAATAGGAGGCAGTTTATGATAAAAGATGCTTAGGCAAGGTTAAGTGAAGGGGTGCAGAGCTTCCTTGCACTCTCAGAGCTGCCATGTGTTCACCTGTTTTCAATTCCTTTGCATACATAACTAGAAGTGGCTTGCTGGATGATAGGATAGTTCTAATTTTTTTTTTTTTTTGAGGAATCCCCATACTGTTTTCCAATTTACATTCCCACCAAGAGCACACAAGGGTTCCCTTTTCTCCATATCCTCTCCAACATTTGTTATTTGTACACTTTTTGATGACAGTCATTCTGACTGGTGTGAGGTGATATCTCATTGTGGTTCTGATTCACATTTCTCTAATAATCAGCAATGTTGAGCATCTTTTCATATGCCTGCTAGCCATCTGTATGTCTTCTTTGGAAAAATGCCTATTCAGGTCTTCTGACTCTTCTTTGATATTGAGTTGTATGAACTATTTATATATTTTGGATATTAATCCCTTGTTGGTCACATCATTTGAAAATATCTTCTCCCATTTTGCAGGTTGTCTTTTTATTTTATCAATGGTTTCCTCTGTTTCGCAAAAGCTTTTAAGTTTAATTAGCTCCCATTTGTTTATTTTTGCTTTTATTTCTTTTTAGGGTTTTCTACATATAAAATCATGTTATCCACAAATAGTGACAGTTTTACTTCTTCCTTTCCAGTTTGGGTGCTTTTTATTTCTTTTTCTTGCCTAACTGCTCTGGCTAGGACTTCCAATACTATGTTGAATAAAACTGGTGAGAGTGGGCATCCTTGCTTGTTCCTGATCCTAGAGGAAATGCTTTCAGCTTTTTGCCATTGAGAATGATGTTGGCTGTTGGCTTGACATATATAGCCTTTATTTTGTTGAGGCATGTTCCCTCTATGTCCCCTTTGTTGAGTTTTTATCATAAATGGATGTTAAATTTTCTCAGCATCTACTGAGATGATCATATGATTTTTATCCTTTACTCTATTAATGTGGTGTATCACACTAATTGATCTGCAGATACTGAACCATGCATGCTAGCATGCCTGGAATAAATCCCACTTGATCATGGTATATGATCCATTTAATGTGCTTATGAATTTGGTTTGCTAACATTTGGCTGAGGATTTTTGCATCTATCTTCATCAGAGATACTGGCCTGTAGTTTTCTTTTCTTGTAATGTCCTTGTCTGGTTTTGGTGTCAGGATAATTCTAGGTTCATAAAACAAGTCTGGAAGTGTTCAATCCTCTTCTATTTTTTGGAAGTTTGAGAAGTACAGGTATTCTTAAATGTTTGGGAGAACTCATCAGTGAAATAATTTGAGAAAATTATTTAACTTCTGAGCCTGTTACATAAAATGGAAATATACACTTACCTACATCATGGAATTTTTAAATGAATTAATAACAGAAGAAAATATATAATATAGTATATAGAATCAAGTCATTATACAATAAATGTTAGGTCTATGCCTATTACCCCACTTCCAAAATAAAAGCACAGTCTCTCAAATATGCCTCATCTGGATATTCATTCCCACTCGGCTATGGTCAAGATGAGAAGGGGATCAGTAAATACTAATTTTAGCATAACCTGTGGAAATAATTCTATGAGAAAACTGCTCATTTACTCTGGGGGCAACTTTTAAGTTATGGTTACTTAAAACTCAAGATTTCAATGCAGCAAATTACCCCCGTTAGGTGTGACAGTAAAGAATAAAAGCATCTGTACTATACAATCCATCTCATTTACTTTGTGTTTCCTCTTTTGATTTGATTTTAGAAGTACAACAAACCTTTGATGAAGGAACTGCTGAAGAACTTGAGGGTGAAGTGTCTCTTGATGTTTTCAAAGACTGAACAGGTCTTTCTTTACCTATATAAGAAAATATAAAATGCAATTTTCTAGCTTATTTGTTTTCAACTAGAGTGTTTTTGTAAATGAATAAGGGGTGGAGGTCATACACTTATTTTAATAGTGAAATCTTTATTACATTATTAAATTAAATCTGTTAATATCTAAATCCTCCTATCTGTCTTAGAGGCTGGGCACCATCAAAAATTTCAAATAACCTAGAACCAAAGGACAGTATATATGGCAATCTAGGCCATATCAATGCCAGTTAGCAAACAGAACCACAGAGAAGACCTCAGGAAAGGCAAAAAACATTTTAAAATCATAAATGCTTCCTCCTCCAAGTTCCGAAAAGTTAACTTTTAATACATCACACTAAAAATCCAATGGAGGTTATTATATAGATGCTACCAAAGAGAATTAGCTAATTATTAGCTAATTAAGCTATAGCTCAAAGAGAAAGGTATGTAGGAAACTTAGCAGGTATTCATGAAATGTTTAAAAAAAATTAAAACTAGAAAACTATAATAGAGCACTAATCCGGTACCTGATATGAATGAGTACCCAAATATTTGTTAAATAGTGAAAAATAAATCTGTATGAGATAAAGTCACTAAACTTTATCTTTGGTCACTTCAGACACTCACATAGTGCTCTATGTATACTATTATTTTTATGGAAATATAAACCAGAAAATAAATTTAAATATTATTTTAGCCAGTTCAACGAAAACAACAATAAAAATGGGTTTAGTTAAATATAATCTTAAAAATAACAGTGAGCTGTTGCTAACAGAAAAACGTTTCATTAAATTATCTACATGCCAACTGTAACAGATATCCTCTGATTTCAAGTGCTAGGAAAACTTTAATTACAGAGAAGAGGAAAAAGTAGCACCAAGTTTGGAGTGACACAGAAACTGGTCAAGACTGGATAGTGGGTTAAGGCCAGGAAAGCAGTCAAGAGCAAAAGCGGAGAAAAAACGACCTTGAAACTGAGGCAAAGCCAGCTTCAGTCAAAAAGCCTCTTAAGTTCTTCCTGCTATGGTCAAGACAGCGAAGTAAGGGCCTGGAGGTCAAGGGCTTCCAACCACCTGGGGACGTAGTGAATAACATCTCTTTCCAATGTCCTGCAGAGCCGGAAAGGCTTTCTCAAGACGCCCCCCACAGCTCCCCGCACCCACAATACGTGGCAATGTGTGAAGATATTTCTGATTGTCACAGTGGGTGAGTGCCGCTGGCACATGGTTAAGTAGAGGTCAGGGATGCTGCTAAACATGCTACAAATGCACAGGACAGCCCTCCACAACAAAGAATTATCCGGCCTCAAATGTCAGTAGTGCTGAGGTTGAAAACTCCTGCTCTAGGCACAGTATTACAACTGTGAAGCTCCAATAGTCTTAAAAAAGACTTAACTCTAGAATCTTTTAACTTGTGGTACCATTAAGAGACTTTCACACTAAGCAAGTTTAAAAGTTCTTACAGACCTTAAAAATCAAAAGCAAAATGA
Organism: Lipotes vexillifer; assembly: GCF_000442215.2. Classification (NCBI taxonomy): domain Eukaryota; kingdom Metazoa; phylum Chordata; class Mammalia; order Artiodactyla; family Lipotidae; genus Lipotes; species Lipotes vexillifer. The sequence goes on along the minus strand of NW_006781931.1, from coordinate 773,425 downwards.
TACAACCATCACTACATCCCCAAATGGCTAAGAACATGGCTTATTTAGTCATTCCCTACTGTATTTCCATTGCACATGGCAAATTCCATATCATAATGTGACAGTGTCAGTCTATCCCACTGCACCAAAAGCCCCTAGAGGAACAAGTATCATAGCTCATTTTTTTCCGAATACCCAAGGCCTACCAAGCTGAGTCCTTTAAGAAAAGAGTAGGCACTCACAAACTTGTGAAAAGATGAATTATTTTTCTACCCTAAGGATTCAATGACCTCCCCAGTCTATTCTGATTAAGTATTTCCTTGAGAGATGAAGAAATGAACCAATCAGCACAGCACACTATGTTAATTAAAGACATAATTATAGGCTCAATTCTGGCACACAGCAGCTAAACACAGCAAAAAACTTTCACAAGCAGCTGTTAATCTCTTATTTAGCACCTCCTTTACAAACAAAACATCAGCTCTTACAGGTATGCCAAGTATGGTGGCCAAGGGTAGTCTTAGGATCTTTCATGATTTTAGCTGCATAAGGCTAATTTAAGCAGATTTCAACCAATCTCAGTGTGCAGAAGCAAAGGAACATTGAAGGAGAGGGCAGTGGTTTATCAAATATCAACATATATTCATATATAACGGTGGCATGAAGGGCAGGGACAGGCAAGAAGCAAAGGATAAAGAAAAAGGATGATACAGATGGCAGCAGAAAGAGCACAAAAATGGTAAATAGAAATATCCTGATACTACTGATGTTGGGTCCTTTCTGCCAGTGACTTGTCTACTCTACAGATCTCAACCTCCTATGAGGTGGCAGTTGCTCACTGGGAGTGGCTAGCCCAGACAACAAACCCACATGTCTCCCCAAATCCTACTACCTGAGTCTGCTATTGTTCAACTCTGGTTCCAACAGCAGACTAATGGAGCAGTTATACACTTTTCCCATTTCTGTAACCTTTACAAATTATAGCCCCCCACCCTTCACGATCCCAAATCACAATCTAGCTCAAAACTCACCTCTTTCTGGCTTTCCTTCATTCTGCCGTTTGTAGGAGGCACCAGCACGCACGGACTCTAGGGAAAGGTGGGCAGGGAGGAATTAACACCAGCACCTCTGTGCCCAGGAGGAACAAGAGAAGAACCCAGAAGTAGGAGTAATGAGAACAGGAACTTCTGAGCATTTGCCGGTGACCCTAACCGCCTTCCTACCCTGCTTTCAAGTTGGGCTGCCTGAGCAAACACCAATGAAGAGAAATAAATAACAGAATAGGAGAAAAACTCTGTTTAAGATTGGGTCCAACAACAATGATGTATGAAGATGAGGCTAACCAAGGACAGCATGAGCAGAAAGAAATGAGAAAAGGATCCTATGATAAGACACCAAAAGTTAAAGACGGGGATCACACGTCTTACTGATCACTATAAGCATCTAATCTAATCTCCTCCATAAAGTCAATATTCAAAGGATTAAAGAATGACACCAAAAAAATCAAGAGTGAAAGATGAATCACCACTAGAAATCAAAAAGGACACCTGGGAAAGTTTTCATGGTATATCATATCAGTTCCCTGAGCATAGGACAGCTACCTGCAAGTAGTCATTCTGACTTGTTCGCAACAGCTAGCCTGTTACTAAATCTTGCTAATTCTTTTTATGCGAACTCTCTCATATATGGATTTTCCTTATAAACAAATCCACAGCTACTTGATCTCCTAATTATCCCATACTTAGAATCTTGTAACTATTTTGTTAGTTTCCTTACCTGCAAACTCTTAATGATGCAGATGGAATCTGCTTTCTAAATAGCCTAAATAAACTAGAAGGGGCTCTCAGCTATATTTCCAATACGTTTTCTTATCATTTATTCCAAATTAGTCTATTATAGATCCCAAATTGCCAATTTTATCTTTTTTTCTGAGAAAATAATACATTTTCTGAATCACTTTGGCACTGTCAGCACCTTGCATTAAAAAAAAATTCAAGAAATATCACACAAATATTGCCATCCTACTTTTACAAGAATGCTGAAGAAGCAGTATCCTTATCTAATTGTTCACTGATGTCATCAGAAAGTTTTGTTCCTCCTGAGCAGCTGATGTGTTTTTATCTAAGTTTCACTATGAACCCTATTTATTGCTCATTTCCTCTTTGTTTTAGGCAAATCCTTAGCTCACTTATAGTAATTGCTGAAATCCTTATCATAGGCACCTATTTCATAAACTACTAACTTTATTCTTTTATTTTCACACCCTTATTTCCCTTTTATATAAAATTCTTCACCCGTTTACTTAATCCTGTTTTATTAAGTGTTTATTTTTGTTAACCTGCCTCAAATTCTTTGTAGATGAAGAGATCAGGACAACGATATTTTTTTATAGGAGTGTCCGGGGCTTGGGCCTGGCTCACACTAGCTGTTGAGAATGAACTGTCTGTATGTCTTCCAAACTCTTAAGTTCAGTGACTCCACACTGGTAGCCTGAAATCAGCCACGGTAAAAGTATTCACTTCACGAATATTGGCAAATGTCACAATCAGGTGTTTTTTCCCTGAAGAGTCAGTTTACTAACATACAACTGGTGCTGTGTTGATTGACTTTGATTCCAAATTTCAGAAACACTAGGAATGACTGCATTTAACTACAGATTCCCATCCATGTTACCTTCAACAGACCTGGGCTATTTAATAATATCCTGAAAGACAGTAAAACCAGCTGAATCCAGCTCAGATTGCAAAATCATAAACAAGTAAGTGGTTGTTTTAGTCCACTAAATTTTAGAGTATTTTTTTTAACATAAGAGGTAATAGAAACAACCCATTGTGCTTAAACTCTTCATCCGAGTTTCCAATGATCTGCTTATATTAAAACTGAAGGTCTTTCTTCTTGTCCTCTACTACTGCAGCTTAATGATTCATACACAAGTTCTTAATATTTTACCATTTGCTTTTCATGCCTTTGTACGTTTCTGTCATCCTACATCTTCCTACCTTTCTCTTTCTTCTTTGTTGGTTATTGTTCCTTAAATATGAATGTTCCTCCTATCCTCAATCCTTTTTGTTTTGTTATTCTTCTGTGGCTCCAACCAATACTATGAAGACAAATGTCTCTCAAATCCACTTCTTTCACTCACACTTCTATATTTCTAATTGACAGAATGCTACTCCTTGGCTACTTAGCCATTACCTCAAATTCATCTCACATGTGATCTTAATAAACAGAAACTAACTCCTACTGGAGAGCAGGGCAAGAGGCTCAACACATTCCTGCCTTTGCTGTGACTTGCTAAAGAAAATTAGTTCTAAAGTAGGATGAAGGAAAGAAACCAGGAAAGAAAAATTCTAAAGTTGGTAACATGGAAATCAAAATCCAAGTCAATGTACTAGTGAGTGAAAGAATAAATGGTGAGGAAGACAATGAACAAGAATTTCAAATACTGGTTCCATAGACTACGTATAAAATGCTTCCCACGCCGGTGAAATGAAAGCCAGAGAAGCAGCTTCATGTTACAATAAACATTTAAAAGTTCTCTAAGAATTTAACAATATTTGCTGTCTCTTTGAATATAATAGCTGTAAGTCTGATATGATCTTTCAGAAATATACTTTCTTGCTGATGTGTTTTCCTGATGAAAGCAGCGATGAACTTAACCAGACTCACCCAATCCTATCAAGTATTATTAATTATTGATAACCCATATAGGAGCAAAATACACTGCTAGGAAAAATAATTAAAACCATCCCTAGAGGGACTTCCCTGGAGGTCCAGTGGTTAAGATTTCACCTTCCAATGCAGGGGGTGCAGGTTTGATTCCTGGTTGGGGAGCTAAGTTCCCACATGCCTCGTGGCCAAAAAACATAAAACAGAAGCAATATTGTAACAAATTCAGTAAAGACTTTAAAAAAATGGTCCACATCAAAAACAAAAAATCTTAAAAAAAAAAAAAGAAAACCATCACTGGAGATAATAAAATTAAGGGCTACATCTTGCAAACTATTAAATTCTTGGTACATTGCCTGATGTATTAGAGAAAACCAGATACTTCTGAACGCTTATCAATAAACAAACTTAACAGCGCAGGTAGTAGATTCATCTCTCCTTTATAGCTGAAGCATTAAAGGGGAAATTAAGATATGAACAAATGAAGATGGGGTGGCTATAAGGATGCTGAGGAAATGATTCATTTTTCTGGATCATGGATGAAGACATGCAAATTTGGGGCTCTTGGTTAGGAAGAACATGATTTCTCAGAGATCTACTGGTTCATTCAAGAAGGTATGAAACAGGGAATTCTCTGGAGGTCCAGTGGTTAGGACTCCGCACTTCTGTTGCAGAAGGCACGGGTTCATCCCTGGTCAGGGCACTAAGATCCCGCATGCTACGCGGTGCAGCCAAGAAAAAAAAAAAAAAAAAAACACAAATGAACTTATTTACAAAACAGAATTACACAGACATAGAAAACAAATTTATGGTTACCAAAGTAGAGAGAGGGGAGAGGGATAAATTAGGAGTTTGGGATTAACATATACACACTACTAGATATAAAATAGGTAAACAACAAGGCCCTACTGTATAGCACAGGGAACTATATTTAATATCCTGTAATAATCTATAATGGGAAAGAATCTGAAAAAGAACCACTTTGTTGTACACCTGAAACTAACACAACATTGTAAATCAACTATACTTCAATAAGAAAAGAGAGCAAAATTTTTTAGAAAAGAAAAAGTTAGCAACATTTTACTTTAAAAATCTAGAGTCATTCTATCCAATAAATATGTAATGTGAGCCATATACGTAACTTAAAAGTTTCTAAAAAACTTTTAAAAAAGTAAAAAGAAACAGGTAAAATTAATTTTAATAATAAATTTTATTAACCCAAATATTAAAAATTTTGTCATTTCAACATATAATCAATATAAAAATCACTGCAATATTTCACTTTCTTAATTTTGTACTTTGTAATTCAGGGTGTATTTTACACTTATAAAAAAAAAAAAAAAAAAAAAAAAAGAAGGTATGAAACAGAAAAATGGAGGGGACACAAGAAAAATGACCCTTGTGGTAAAGACACCAAAAAAACAACCAGACACAGGGGTAGAAAAAGCTCTCTCTGTACCACCTCTGCTTCCCACAAATAAACTTTTGGAGGTAAGAGATCCAACAAGTTGAAATAAAGGCATATTAACTATGAATACATGGAAGTGCATTTCTGAAGAGAACTTTCCTTTAATACATCAGTTACAACCACATGGGCTCACTTTTTAAAATATAAGTAAAATATTACATCATCTGTACATATTATGAACATGTGCAACAGGGATGCTATAAATGCCTACACATATGAAAATGCCATTAATTGATTACTGTTTCAGAACCTCCATCACTCAGGTGCCAGAAAAGCTATAGCTGTACTCCTGGGATTCACCCAGAAAACTCACAGCCAAAGCTCTTTGTGATATAATAAATAGATTCTCACACAAAAGGATACATTGTAGAATCTAATTCAATAGCACATTTACAGCCTGGATCAGTTAACAGTCCAAGATTAAATTCCTCATGAAACAGCTCATCCCAATAATCCTTCTCCACTTTCATCCTTCCACCAACTTCTGCCCACTCGTCAGATATCACCTAAAATGCCTATTCCCATGTAATGATTTGTCTCCTTCTCTGAATCATAAACTCAGAGGGCAAAGACTAGATCTGCCTTGCTTGGCAAACCATTTATATGAAATATATTTTTGTTGAATGATTTTATGAGTACTGAACATAAATACAATGACTTTCAAACCAAGAAACACTATAATATTTAGCTGCTAAGAAAACAGGTTCTTACTGCATAATAAACATGATCTGATGGTAAAGCCTTATTTCCATATTCCCATTATCACTTACACCTGCACAGAAAAGCCTTCTTTCTAAAGGCAGAATTAAACCTCTAAATCTTACTGGAATTTCAGCTATGATCCAAAAATTCATGTGGACTTCCAAATTCATTCACAGGCAACAGGTATTAAGACATGTGTCTTTTCCTATTATACTTAAGTTCAATAATAGAGTCTATCTTCCAAATACACTCTTCTCAAAATAGTATTTTTAATTCTTGTACATTTTCAGTTATTGTAGAAGATATGCTTTAGAAAAGTATTAAACACTGATGAATAAGTCTTTCTTAAAAGTATCTTTCATTCTTAATAGCGGCTGCTGATATTGAGAAAATAAGGGGAGGCTGGGCCCAAAGTCAGAACTATAGAAAATCAGATACAGACCAACAAAAACAATAAACTTACAAATCTTCCATAGTAATGACATTTTAAAAATGTCATATACCTAATTTATATATGAGCATCACTGGTAAATCTGACATTAATCTGCAGCAAATGTTTAGAATGAATTAACAAAGAGTTTGTAAATACCTAACATAATCATCCCTAGGAGCCACAACAGATTTACAAAACTAAGCAAGGCAATCTTTATGTCATTGTTTCCATAGTGGAAATGCTTTGTAATCCTCAAGCGGAAAAGAAAACAAGATGGGGAATCACAACTGGTTGAATAACAGCAAACACTGCAGATAAATGGTTGTGGTCCACAGAGAGAGGTGCCTAGAAGTTTCTATATTGTGCCTTATGCTACTCAACAGAATTTTTTTTTTAACACCTTTATTGGAGTATAATTGCTTTACAATGGTGTGTTAGTTTCTGCTTTATAACACAACATAATTATTAATGATTAATACAAAACACATAAAGCATACTTCATTTGTAAATAAAACAAAGCTCTTTTATCTGCTGCTAAATACATAGGATCACTAAAGAGATTTTAAGACCTTTATGGAAGAGAATTATAAGCCAAAGTTAACTACATGAAATATATCATTCCCAGATATTTTTTTAATGCATTAACTACAAACAAATAATTGCAGCTGAAAAAAGTACAGGCTGCAGGGCTTTTTGTTTCATAGTAATATATGTGAAAATGGCCTAGGTTTCAGTTGCCTGCAGTTTCAGTAAGGACCAGTAATACAATATGGTTGACAAAATAAAAGTTCACTTCTGGCATCATGACTTAAAAGGAAAAGAAAGAAAATTAGGAAAGCAAAAGGTCTGAAAACCATGTCAAATGAAAGGAACAGCTGAAGGAACTAAATATATTTAAACTTGGGGGAAAAAAATCGAAAAGATTATGATGGTACTTTTCAAATACACAAACCGTTCCAACAAAAAAAGAAATATCTTTATGGCTCTAAGATAAATAACTAGTATTAAGTAGACATTACAGGAAAAGATTTTAACTGTTTTTAAAAATGAGCTATACAAAAATGGAAAGACTGTACTGTGATACAGTAAACATCACAGGAAGTACTTTAACAAAAAGTCTCCCATACCCATATGGGAGACTAAATATAGTGATCATTATTAATGCTATTATCCTAAACAGAAGGTAAATAGCAAACGTATAAGATAGGAAAACAGTGAGATTCATTTGAGAGAAGGTAGGGAAAAAGGAAATAAATATCTAAGAGATAGTTGACAAATGGGGAGATGTTTCATTAGATTAATTAGAATAAAATAAACTTCAAGTAAAAATACACAAGGTATACATAAGAAAACAATTTAAACTATAACAGTATCTTAATAATCTGTTAATAAACAGATTAAGAAGGACAACCTACACTGTTAGCATGTAAATATGAACAACAATAAGGAATGAAAAATAGTATTGTAGTCACCGTTATGAACAGGTTAGTCCACTTAAGTTATAGGCAGAAAATTCTTAAACGTAAAACACAAGGTGTAAACAGTTTGATTTAGGAAGATAATTAGTCTGTGTCAGTACAAAGTTCCATAGGATTTAACCCAAAAGGCTACGCAGAAAAAATTTAATTAAATAACATGTGTGTGCGTGTGTGTAAGCACAAAATGGGAACTAAGCAGCTGAGATGAAAAAGTAATAATCATTCTGTGGCTTATAATTAAGCACAGATATATTAAATGCACAGAACAATTGTGAAGAATTAGTCCTAAAATAATTACCATGGACAAACTACTAGTGATTATTAAAATAAATAAAATTATTCTGAAAAGTATGAACAAGAAGCAAAAAATTAAAAGTTAAAAAAGAATTAACAAAACGAGGGCATAAGGAATAAGAAAATTATTTTTTACCTGTTACAGAAACATTTAAAATCTTTGTCAAAATTTCAATTTACATTGGAAAACTAAATTAACCCATCATTGTTAATTAGCCCAGTTTAAGTGACTGATAATTGAAGGATGATATTTCTCAGTCCTTTTTTGAAGAAAAGCAAGGTGCCATCAACATTTCTGAGATTTGGATTTAAAGCAAAAACCATTATCACAAATATGTAAAATAACAATCACTTCTTCCTTTTATTGTTTAAAGCAAGACTTTTACTGTTAACTTTTTGGAAGATTATCTCATGTAACCATCCTAAAAACTATTTAATGAAAGGAGTACAGAAAAACATTTCAACAGTTCAGCCCAAACAGCTAAGGAATCAACCAAAGTAACCCATAAAGAGAGTTTTCCCAGAACAAACTTCTTTTTCTTGATTAAAGAACTTTACTTTCAAAGCTAAATGACTTAAAATAAACATGAAGGCATTAACAAAGTCATACACTCTATTTCATTCAGTTCACACCAGATTTTAGTCTCCCAACTTTCTCTGTTATCTTTCCATCACTGCAAGATATTAAAGGTATTAGACCTCAGAGGATGGGGAAAGCATATCGCAGACACTAAGACAGGAGCATCACCATGTGACTCTACATTTCATCTTGAGATTTTAGAGTTTTGGCCACTGACTACCAGGCCAAAGGCAGACAGAAGATGCCTCCCCAGGAATCTGTTTTAGAGGAGAAATGTAAAAAATAAGGCTAATTCAACAGTAACTTAAATAACTTAATAGATTCACTCTAAGCTGTAAAGAAGGATCTCAAGCTTCCATTTTACTCATGTTTTGTTAAAAAGGCTTCAAAATCAGTTTCCAAAGACACTTTCTTCCTCTTAACCAAGTTATTAATAGATTTGGATTTAAGTCACACACATCTAAAAAAATATGGTCTTAGAAGGTATATCTAGCTAATTTGGGATATTTAGGTCTGTGCATGTGAGCATAAATTAGACTTAGAGGCTATTTATCCACTTGAAGGGTGAGGGGAGAAAAAGGAAGTAAAGCATAGGAGAAAATACCAAACTTTTAACACTGAACTCCACAGTAAAACTTTCAGTTACCTGGAACTATTCCAAGAATATTTTAAACAGTCAGGCATGTGTAAGTGACTATGTTTGTTTTAAATCCTTCAAATGGCATTCTTACACATATATCCAAAAATACGTTTTTTGGAAACCCCACTCTACCTAGCTCTGGAAACAGTAGACAAGTGATAAATGCTTGTTAAATACAGGAATCCAGCAACAGCTACAATGGAGACAATCTAATGATCTGAAGTGATCTTCCATCACTCTGAACATGCAGGAGGCAAAGACTGTTGAACTAAAAACCTTATTATTTGAAAAAAACAGTTAAAAGGAAGGAAGCTAAAAAGGAAAGAAAAATTATTGGCTTATAATTCCTTCTACCTAGAAGATACTTCTCCACCTGTAGAAGTCTGAACTAAAAGGTAAGCCCAAAGGTCATTTCCTCCATGGCGTGTTCTTCCATCCCAGAGTGAGAGTCTCTTACCCTGACCGGCTAATGTCATGTTAACTCATTTACAACATAATGAGCCTTACATCAAAGTTATACTTTACATGTTATATTTACATAATGATAAAATTGTTATCAGTTGGGGAAAAATACACATATATATTCTAGTTCCTTGGTGACAGGGACATCGTTCTAACACAGTGCCCTGGATACAGAAGGCATGAGGAAGTGTTTTGTGAATGAGCTCAACTGCAGGTAGTAGAGTCTAGAATGACAACACAGGAAAGTGTTACCTAGAAAAGTTGCTTCATTTATTTATGCCAACACATACTGAGCAACTGGGCCAGGACGACATGCACTGAATGCCATGCATGGCCAGGCACTCCAAACTTAAAAAAAAAAAAAAAAAAAAAAAATTGGAGGTTGGGAAAGAATGAACCTAAGGTAGGTTTTAGCTCTAAATTCTATAAGGCTATACCTTATATTTAGGGGGATCCACTAATATTTTTCATGAAAAATATATATAGACTTCCCCTAGTGACAGAAGATTAAAGAGGCGGAATCAGCTCAGGAATTAGCAGAAAATACAGGAGGTGTGTGACTTTCCAACATGATTACAACCTCTTCCACGCTGAAGAACTAGAAGTGAAATGTCATACAGACTGCAATTTGAAATGGTTTCAAAATGTGTGTGTGTGCGTGTGTGTATGTATGTGTATGACATTCATTATACTATTCTTTCAACTTTTCTGCAAGTTTGAAATTTTTCAAATAAAGAGTTAAAAATAATATCTTATAACACATATAAGGCAATCTGACTCAATACATTCTTATCAGTGGAGGTTGCAAAAAAAAAAAAAAAAAAAAAAGGAGAACTCTTAAAAATACATACTTCTATGTTGAGACTGATGGAAAGGGTAAGTTTTGCTTCTTTCTGGGGAGTAACTTCTACTGCTGACACTGGAGCCAGATCTGCTGTGTGGAGAATCCTTTCGGCCTACAGGTGATTCTCTGAAAAAAGAAGTGTCTCTTTTATGAGGAGACCGGTCTCTCACATAATGGGAAGAGTAGAAACTTTTTCTTCTAAAGCCATCTCTCATGTCCCTTTGAAGAAAAAATAAAATAAGTTAATTATATCCTATACTTTATATATACAAGCACAAATGGCAAAAGCTCTGGTTACAAACCACTGTTTGTGTTGTAATTTATGTTCCCTTTTTCTACCACCACCTAACTTCTGAAATCAGTCAACAAAATGAAACTTTATCAGTGAATTATGTCATTTTTCCAGTTTGGGGTAGAACCAGGTGGTTAAGTGCAAAAGTTATTTTATTTTAAGCAAGCACAAAAATTTTTTAATGTGAAGAAGTCATATAGTCTCTACTTCTGCTTGCTACTAACAACATACCACAAAGCTACCATACTCTCAAAGACACCTAGAGAATGCCAAAGATTTCCCCAATGAGACAGTTCATGGTCTACTACCCTCTTCTAAGTACCATGGTTTTCAACTAGTGTGATTCTCTGCTGCCCCCCGTGATAATTTGGCAACATCTACAGACACTTTTCTTGTTACAACTGGAGAGGAGGGAATGCCCCTAGTGGTTAGGGGCAGGATGCTCCTAAAATGCTACAATGCCCAGGACAACACCCACACATATACACAGTAAAAACCTATGCAACCCAAAGTGTTAACAATGCCAAGGCTGAGAAACCCTGGTATATACCTATAAAATCCTTGCTCTCTGAATTTACAACAGATTGTTGCCAATCTCTAAATACCAAATTTTTATATCACCTTTACTTTTATAAATTAAATTTCCTTATTAAGCAATATCATCAACTCAAAGCCGAAAGTAAGCCCAAATAATAAAGACTTATAAAGCAAAACTATCTTTATAACAGTAAAGCAAATTAAAATTATTAAATACAACTATGAAGACACAAGCCTCAGACTTCCCTGGTGGCACAGTGGTTAAGAATCCACCTACCAATGCAGGGCACACAGGTTCAAGCCCTGGTCTGGGAAGATCCCACATGCCACGGAGCAACTAAGCCCGTGCGCCACAACTACTGAGCCTGTGCTCTAGGGCCCGCGAGCCGCAACTACTGAGCCCATGTGCCACAACTACTGAAGCCCGTGTGCCTAGAGCCTGTGCTCCACAACGAGAGAAACCACCGCAATGAGAAGCCCACTCACCGCAACGAAAAGCAGCCCCCACTCACCACAACTAGAGAAAGCCCGCGCAGCAATAAAGACTCAACACAGTCAAAAATAAACAGATAAATTAATTAATTTTTTTAAAAAGACACAAGCCTCTATTTAAAAGAACACTTGGAGTCAAACAGGCTTTAATTGAAGATTTAGCAAATGTACCTCCATACTAAAATTAGAGACCATTATCTTCAGACAGAAGAATGGTAAAAAGACGAGCCAACTGTATGAAATTTCAACTGCTCAGAAAATAATTTCAGCATATTGACTGGTAGTCCACAATATATAAGTAGGTTGTTGTCATTAACTGATTAATATCCAAACTATATGCTCTTTCCAGATATAATTTTCTCTGTGCAAAAGTAGAAAACAGTTAAAACTCATTTATGATAAATAAACTCAGACAAAATACTAATACTGAAATAAAGCATTAAAGAAATTCCAATATATTCAAGTTCAATCACTAAAGCTATAGGAATCATATGAATATCACTGAGAGCTGAAGTAAGTAGCTATATACATATTACACGGATTTTAGGAAATGTACCAGGCACTGGGGACCCAATGGTGAACCACATGCATGCAGTCCCTGCCGTTACGGAACTCTCAGGCTAGTGGGAGAGGCTGATATTAAACATACAGACAAAACATGTAGCCAATGGTGTGTGCAGGGAGACTAGGAGTCTACTTAATCCAAGCAAGAGACAGTGGTAACTTAGATAAGGCGGGAGCAGGGGAAGGGTCACAAATTCAACATGCACAGGAGTGCAGTTTTGTAGACTCAACGAGACAAGGTAAATGTTTGACTAATGAGTGTGAGAGATGGTGGATGACAAGATGACACCCAGAATTCTGGCACAATGGATTACTGAAATAAGAAAAATAGATCTGAGAAATAGGGACAGGGTGGGAGATCCACATTTAGACTTGATAGTGCTATATTTGAGATGCTCATGTAATATCTTGGTAAGCAACAACAGATACTGGTGATAATATCAGAAGAGATTTTTGGCTATAACTATAAATTTGTCTGTAAACAGGCAGTATTTAAAAGTCTTGGGTATAGATGAAAACAAAGGATAAAAAGTGCAGAAGGCCCAGAATCTAGGGCTAGAAAACTGCCACACTGAGAAGGAAATGGGCTGTCCGAGAAGAATGAAATAGAGCGGCCACAGAAACATGAGGCACAGGTGAGTAAGTTATCAGGGAAGGCAATGAAAGAGTGCCCCAAGAAGGAGAATAAAGGCTTCATACAGTGAAAGTAAATGAGCTCTTCCTGATAACTTACTCAGGAAATGGAGAAGAACAGGCCCACATTCAGAGGAAAGACTGCCTATTTTCTTTGGAGGGAATGGAAAGATGAAATGCTGAACTACAGTTTCCTAATCCTGACACCAGATGGCAGTAAAATCACAACAGCACAAGTTCAGAGCTATCAGAGTGGCTTGGGGTGGCTAGATACACATGGGGGAAGTGCATGTCCGATATCAACATCTCAGAGCAGAGCGTCTCTCCTTCACATCAACATCTCCTACTGACCACCAGATTAAACAAAAACATCACCATAGGCATCAACTACCATAAGTATATGGTACTACTTTGATAAAGTGGTAATATTAGCCAAGTCATTTATTCATGTGTGTATGTATACATATTTTTTCATATCTATATATCTATGTCCCAATATATGAAAGGCACTACGAGAAATTACTCTGGCTCTGAAGAAGCTTAATATCTAATTGGGGGGATGGGGAGTAAATGTTCCAAAAGGCTGGTACTGTAATTTAGAAGAGATATATATACATATTAATAGATGAAAAATTGACCAAGGAGTCTTTAAGCAAAGGTGAAATTTAGATCAATATTGTCTAAGACAAATATAATCAAGGCACAGATGATGCAGTCATATTTCAAAAGTAAAGAGAAACAGGTGAAATTAATTTTAGCAATATTTTACTTAACCCAATATATCTAAAATATTAGCAACAGGTAATCAATATTAAAAAATTTAGTGAGATAGTTTATATTCTCCCTTTCATCTTACAGCTTGAAAGTCCAGTGTGTATTTTACACTTACACAATATCTCAGTCTGAACTGGCCACATTTTAAGTGCTCAACAGGCACATTCAGCTAGTGGCTCCCATATGAACTGCACAGATTTAGATGGTGGGAAAAGCATTCCAAGCTTCAAGAAAAAGCAGAGAAGGATTAAAGGATATTATGCAAACAAGAAGAGAAGTAGTCAGAACAGTGAAAACTTAAAAAAGCAGTAACTAAAAAACAAAGGAAGCAATTTTTGAAAAGGGAAAAGGTAGTTAATATCAAATACTGCAGAGGCTGGAACAGAGCTTCGTATTTAAAACCTAAGAGTCACATGACCAGTGAGTGGGCTGTCCAGTAAAACTTTGGAAACCAAATCAGACTATAAGAAATTATGACCTATCTACTAACGGAGTTAAACTATTACTTTTCTTCTAAAAAAAAGTTTGGCAGAGGGAAGAAGGAAGAGAACTGGGACAATACTCTGAGGAAAGGGGCTTACTTGGTCATATTTGGAAGTTGGGGGGGAAAGGCTAATTTCCTATAGATGGAGAAACTGATAATCCAAGACACAAAAATGGTAACTGAAAAAGGAGCCAAAAATCACCAGGAAAAAATGGGACAAAGGAACTAAGTAGAAGAGAATAGCACTGAAGGCAAGAAGAGAAGAACACAAAAAGGATAAAGAGGAAAATTTTCATTTCAAGAAGAAAAAATATGAGAAATCTCTCTTCAGAAGTCCTTTACCTCAGTAACATAATTCTAGAAGTCATTAATAGAAGGTAAAGAAAGTAAGGACATGAACAGACGCTTAAGGCAGAGTGGAAAGTATCTGTCCTTTGGGGGAAAGTATTCATTTGAGCAGTGTTCCTCAAAATGCAGGTCCCCAGACCTTCATCAGCATTACCTTGGGAAGGTGATAGAAATTCAAATTCAGGGCATCAAACCACACCTACTGAATCAGAATCTCTGGGAGTGAGACCAAGGATTCCGGGCTTTAACAAGGCTCTCCAGGTGATTCTGATGCACAGGAAACTTTGAGAAGGACTGAACTAGACAAACTCACTAACGTCTAAGAGCTGTGTACCTATAAATATGGTATCTTTAAGTCAAAAACAGAAACTCAGGGCTAATGACAGAGGCAGAACATTTTCCAGGGATGATGATTGTAGGGTTTGACCATGCCAGTGGAGAGCTAAAGAGTTGAAAACACAAGAAAGAACTGGTGTTAATTAAAAGCATCATCAAATCAGGACAGGGAGGGATGGAGGAGAAGACTATATGCCAGAAACTATAATAATCCAGGAACAAGAAATGGGGTCCTGGAAATTCATCAAAGAGTACAAAGATGAGGACAGGTGGTACAAATGGAGAAGTTCAGAGACGACACTGGAACTGTGGCTTGGAGGAGGTAAAAAGGAGCAAGAAGTATGCCCAGAACTCATCTCAAGAATCAAGGAATTAGGAGGCAAGTGAGTTGGGAGGTAAGTGGTTTCAACCCTTGGAAGTTAGGCTCCTGTTGCGGAAAATGGATGGAAAGAACAAAAGAAAATATATCCACTCTACTTTGATACTAAAAGACCAAGTCTTTGCCCTCATTGGGCAATGGAGAAGACATATAAATACAACATTTCAGATTGACAGGCAGTTTAAAGAAAAGTAGATGTGAGGGAGGTTATTTTTGTTGGGATGATCAGGAAGAACATCTCTGAGAAGGTAATATCTGAGCAGAGATATAACAGAGGGGATGGAACCCAACAAAGAATGAGGCAGTAGAGAGATCTGATGTACGTTTACAATGATCACTCTAACTGTTCTGTGAAGGCATCATATGTTGGTGCCAAGGACACAATGATGAGTCAGAGAGCTTTCTTGGCGTTTATAGAATTATACAGCACCTACACTTCAAATATAATACTAGCCCTATGTATAGGACTTAACAGAAGCATAAGTAGTAGAGGAAGGAAAGAGACTGTTAAAGCCCTCTGTGAACTAGCCTCCTAAGTACTAAAAGCCCCTCCCAAAGTAACTACTGACTCCATGACCTTGAACAAGTTACTTAACCTCCTTATGTCTTAATTTCATCATCTACAAGGTGGGGATAATAACAGTACCTACTTACAGCTGCAAGGAGTAAATGAGATATTATATGTAAAGCACTTAGAACAGGGCCTGGTACACAGCACTCAATAGATGTTAGCTAATTCTATTGACAGTACTACCCCACTCTGATTTCCATCAAATCAGTATAAAGGCTTATTCAAGAAATTAGCTAAGCGTGCCAATACAACCGCTTGATAGCTTTGTCATTCAGAAAAACTATGAAATCGTACATGCTTGTAAGAGTTTAAAACCTACTCAAAATAATAAAACCTCCAGAACAAGACTTCCACTTGACTTCCCAAGCAATTTGCTTTACAGAAGATGAACTGTGGATAATTCAATGTAGAGAATGGCAGTTATGGAGTTCTGTACACAGACGAAACACATATAAAGTGAAAAGTAGGCAGAATGGCCATTCGCTAGACTAAGGGTCAACAAACATTTGCTTAAAGGTCCAACTACAAATATTTTAGGTTTTGTGGGCTATATGGTCTCCATCACAACTCCTCAACACTCCACTCTAACACAACAGCAGCCACAGATGATATGTAAACCAATGTGTGTGGCTGTGTTCCAATAAAACTTTATTTACAAAAATAGACAGCTGGTCAGATTTGGCCCATGGGTTATAATTTGCTGATCCCAATGTCAAGTATGTACTTCCTGAAGGTTTCCAAACACAATTTATTGAAGAATAAAAAGTTTACCTATAGCTTCCTTTTTCTCACAGAACACAAAGTATGGGGATTGTTTTCACCCTACCCCTTGCGAGTATCTCAAGATTTTTATGCTTTAGAGGTTTAATTGTATTTTGGAGAGCAAATTAATTACATAATGATAGAAATATGTTTTGGCTGATTCATATTTTCTACCAGAGACCTGACTTTATATGTTTATAATGTAATTGTAAATATACAAATTTAATATTTATTTACTTATAATATAAAAAAGCCTTTCTCAAAATATGTTCCACAAAATACTAATCCACAACAACTGTGGGAAACACTGAGTTTAATAAAATTAAACACCTTTATTTACAGTGACACTTCTCAGAGCATTCTCTGCAGGAAGACACAGACCCAAAAATTAGTTCATCTGCTCATGTATGGCCTTTGATCTTAATTTACTTCCTAACTCCTTTAAGCACAGCACCTTTGCAATGAATATGGTATCTATGACTATAGTTTTAAGCTTTAGTCTTTTCATTATCCGTTATCTTATTTTTAACCTTCCCCCAAACACATGGATCCTCAAGTTATAAAATATTTTACCTAACTTTGAGACAATGTGGGGAAGAGGGTGATAGATTCTCTTTCCTTTAACACATACCATGACAAATTCAGGCTGACTAAAAAGCTAAATGTTTGGAAGGAAGGGACAGGGGAAAAAGACCTGTCTCTCTGTCTGTCTCTCTCCCTGTCTCTGCCTCCGCCTCTCTCTCTCCCTCTCTCTCCCTCTCCCTCTCTCTCTCTCTCTCTATATATATATATGTATATATATATATTTAAAAGATACTAAATAATTATAAGTCTACAGGAAGAAACCACTGTGTATCAAAATACCAAGTTTAAACTACATACAAAAAAAGAGCCTAAAGTTGAAAATTTAATTAGATTTAAAGCAAATTTCCAATTAAGAGGGAAAATTCCAACATCTGATGGCAATCTTAAATGTTAGTCTTTAATAATTTAATGAATGTTGACAAACCTTTGAACAAGATGAAAACACCAATAAAAAATAGATGAAGGATATGAAGATAAATCAATGAAAGACAAATGTATCATCTCACTAAATATTTAATATAACTCGTTATTTTAATTTTTTCCTATCAAATAGGCAAATGATCCCATCCAATAGTGAAAACTAGGGTGGGATATATAAGCCTCATCATGAATAATACACAATTTGGGTTGGACTGGAAATTGTTAGGGATTTACTGGTCCTAAAAATATTACTCTAGTCCCTAAAACAGAGTTAGACTTCAAGGTCCACACTGTCAGAATGCCTTTCTTATCTTTAAATAACAAGTTCCCTTTCTCTCTTCCTCTATTTATATTCTGTACAAATCTCACTTTTTCTAGGCTCAATCTAAAGTTACAAAATGCTACACAATACTTTGAATTCCTTCTTTTTCTTGGCATAACACCTGGTTAATTTAGTTTGCACTTGGTTTCAAATGTCAACCAGAAGAGTTGCTTTGAGAGAAAAAAGTCAGTTATCAAAACAATCCAGTAATCCATAAATAAGATGGGTGTCTTAATATATATCACTGGTGCACGTGATATTAGTTTTATGACACAACTGAGTTTTAATTTTCTTAAATTTTTGTCTTCCACTATAATTTATGACAGACTTAGGTAAAAATGGATATACTACAAGGGCTTAGCTGTTTTGTTCTTTCTTTCTTTAAATTAAGATAATATGGCAAGGACAAATTGAGCAACCTTGTATCTTTTACCTTATACCTAAACAAAACCCTTTCATTTACTTCTATTTCTTTGGCATAAAATGTAATGTGAGAGTGCAATGAGTTTTTAAAGCATGTAATTCAACAGAAAGTCAACAGTGCTTTCATCTGTAAACTTATTCCTAGTAAAATCAAGGAATTTTTTCCCTTTCTTTTCAGATGATTTCTATAATGTGATTGTAGTACTTTGTAATGTAAGTTTTAAATTTTTATTTTTATTTAATTAGAAATTAGTTGTTAAGCTTTTTTTTCTTTCATTTCATTGATAGATGGTTCCTATTTATCAAGTGGAAGACCAAATATTTCACAATTACTTAGTAAATCAGTTTGACTATTATGAAAAACTTATGTAACTAAATATTTTTTGATGTCAATATTCTCTTAAGTTCCCTATTTTAGACTTTAAAAATTGATCTTCCACTACTCAAAGCCACCTCCCTCCAACACCAACCTTCCAATCCAAAAAGAAATCTGGATAGCTAATATTCTCCACAGTAATTACGTAGCTGTAATTATACTTCAAAGAGGAAAAGCAACCTCTAGAAACAGTTTCCTGATGCTTAATGTACTCAAGTGAGGAGTACAACTATTATTACTGCTCTGAGAATCTGATACTCTAAATGCAAAAAAACCCTACTTATCCAAATTATGAATATGAAAAACAGTCAAAATATATGCAAGGATAAAAAAGGATTCTATTAAGTGAGGCTCCTTAGTATATTGATGGTTCTCAAGTGACAGTGATTTTGCTCCAAGCAGGACATGTGGCAATATCTGAAGACATGACATTTTTTACTGTCACAACAGGGGGATACTACTAGCATCTAGTGGGTAAAGGTCAGCGGTGCTGCTAAACAACCTACAATAAACAGGACAGACCCCCCCAATAAAAAACTGCCCAGCTCAAAATGCCAACAGTGTCCAAGTTCAGAAATCCTGAGACAGACACACGTGCATGCACCCACGCGGGCACACACACACACACACACACACACACACACACACACACACACTCAAATTTAATCTATCAGTTTAAGAAATAAGAAGAAACATTCTAAAGCTTTCTTGGAACCACTTAACAATTCTAAAATGTTACTTTATAACATACCTAACATCAAGTATTAAAATTCCTTCAGCTCTTCTAAACATTCAAATTATATGTTACATTTTCAAGTAAAGTATTTTCTACTCTATTTTCAATCTTTAATTTATACACAGTCCAACAGTTAAGAGCACAGACTCTGGAACAAGTCTGCCAGGGTTCGAATCCTGGCTTCATCATTTGGTTACCATGGGAGAGGTGTGACAGTTACTTAACTTCTCTGTGCCTGTTTCGTCATCTATAAAATGGGAATGATGGATTAAGAGGAATAATGCCTACATAATTCATAATAAGTATTCATACTTATTAACTCAAATTTAAAAAAAAAACACTGAAAATACCAAGTGTTGACAAGGATGTGAAACAACTGAAATTCACATGTGTTGCGGATGGGAATATAAATGGGTGCAAAGCTGCTAGCTCTCAGTCCACAAATCACCACAGGACTAACAAATGCACATCATCATCAGTGACGAATCGCACTGCATTTTTCAAAGGCTTTTGGATTAATCACGGTGCATCTGTTACTCAGTTCATACACAGACAACAAAGCATGTAGTTTTGTTGCCTTCTTGTTCCCAGTGATAAACCCACGTGATATTTTATAAAAATGGATAATTGAAAGAGAATTAGTCAACAAAGACAAAAGTGCTGCCAAGAAACAAAGAAGTGACAATGGTAGGAGTGGAATTCAAATTGAATGCAAATGGAGTTACCGAAGAAACATGTGACCATGGTAATGTTGACAATGTTGCCTTCAAGATATACAGCCTCAGGAAATTGGTGAAGGCAAGCTTATTGAAGGCAAACAACTAAAGGGACTGTGACAAAAAAGGATGAAGATGTCCGAGAGGAAGTGAGGCTAACAAAAAAATTCACATTAAAGGAACTCTCAGAGAAATTTCATGACAATGAAAATGCAAAGGATAAAATGTCGGAAACTGATCCAAACTCAGAATAGAGTACGTATGACCATTCACCAAGGCATAAAAAAGATGCTTGCTTCGAGAAGACAAACACTGTTCAAACTACTCTTGATAAGTTTTTTTACGAGAAATAAAACTCAAACTCTCAATGTTTCTAATGTTATAAATTACAGTGTATTAAATGAATATTAGTTTTACCATTTATTTTACTTCCCTATACATTTCTATTGAAAGAGTTTAATGTATTGACAAAAAGTTTTGTAAGTCACAACGACTGTAATTATTCTCATTGACTATTAAGATGGCTTTATGTCAGAATAATGATCACCTTTGGAGAGGAAGAAGAAAATAACTGAATAGGAGCATGAAGAAGCTTCTGGGATGCAAGTAATGTTCTATTTCTTAACCTGGATGTGGTTACACTTACGGTTAACACTGAGCTATACACCTTGATTTGTGTACTTTATGTATGTTATATGCTCTAATAAGTGTCTATGAAAAAGAAAGCTATTGGGACTTCCCTGGTGGCGCAGTGGTTAAGAATCCATCTGCCAGTGCAGGGGACACAGGTTCGATCCCTGGTCCGGGAAGATCCCACATGCCGCAGAGCCAACAAGCCTGTGCACCACAACTACTGAGCCTGCACTCTAGTGCCCGCAAGCCACAACTACTGAAGCCCATGCACTCTAGGGCCAGTGCTCCACAAGAGAAGCCACTGCTATGAGAAGCCCAAGCACTGCAACGAAGAGTAGCCCCCGATCGCTGCAACTAGAGAAAGCCTGTGCGCAGCAACGAAGACCCAATGCAGCAAAAAAAAAGAAAGGTGTTTATTTTCCTCTAAAAATGTGATATATAAAAATTTAGCTCCTTATCACTTAAAATGATGTGAAGGGATTTTTTAAAGAAAGCAAAAAGGGGCTTCCCTGGTGGCGCAGTGGTTGACAGTCCGCCTGCCGATGCAGGGGACACAGGTTCATGCCCTGGTCCGGGAAGATCCCACATGCAGCAGAGCAGTTACGTCCGTGAGCCATGGCCGCTAAGCCTGCACGTCCAGAGCCTGTGCTCTGCAACGGGGGAGGCCACAACAGTGAGAGGCCCGCGAACCGCCAAAAATAAAAACAAAAAATAAGAAAGCAAACAGAACTTTCATCTTTGAGAAAAGAATTTTCATTTTTAATATTTATTTTAAGGGAAAACAAATTGTAAGACCAACTACCATCTAAAAATCATTATTATATTTTAAAGATTTATGATCATCTTATCTTTGATAAAGGAGGCAGGAATGTACAGTGGAGAAAGGACAGCCTCTTCAATAAGTGGTGCTGGGAAAACTGGACAGGCACATGTAAAAGTATGAGATTAGATCACTCCCTAACACCATACACAAAAATAAGCTCAAAATGGATTAAAGACCTAAATGTAAGGCCAGAAACTATCAAACTCTTAGAGGAAAACACAGGCAGGACACTCTATGACATAAATCACAGCAAGGTCCTTTTTGAACCACCTCCTAGAGAAATGGAAATAAAAACAAAAATAAACAAATGGGACCTAATGAAACTTCAAAGCCTTTGCACAGCAAAGGAAACCATAAACAAGACCAAAAGACAACCCTCAGAATGGGAGAAAATATCTGCAAATGAATCAACTGACAAAGGATTAATCTCCAAAATTTTTAAGCAGCTCATGCAGCTTAATAACAAAAAAAAACAAACAACCCAATCCAAAAATGGGCAGAAGACCTAAATCGACATTTCTCCAAAGAAGATATACAGACTGCCAACAAACACATGAAAGAATGCTCAACATCACTAATCATTAGAGAAATGCAAAAAAACTACAATGAGATATCATCTCACACCAGTCAGAATGGCCATCATCAAAAAATCTAGAAACAATAAATGCTGGAGAGGGTGTGGAGAAAAGGGAACACTCTTGCACTGCTGGTGGGAATGTGAATTGGTTCAGCCACTATGGAGAACAGTATGGAGGTTCCTTAAAAAACTACAAATAGAACTACCATATGACCCAGCAATCCCACTACTAGGTATATACCCTGAGGAAACCAGAATTCAGAAAGAGTCATGTACCAAAATGTTCATTGCAGCTCTATTTACAATAGCCCGGAGATGGAAACAACCTAAGTGTCCATCATCGGATGAATGGATAAAGAAGATGTGGCACATATATACAATGGAATATTACTCAGCCATAAAAAGAAACGAAATTGAACTATTTGTAATGAGGTGGATAGACCTAGAGTCTGTCATACAGAGTGAAGTAAGTCAGAAAGAGAGAGACAAATACCGTATGCTAACACATATATATGGAATTTAAGGAAAAAAATGCCATGAAGAACCTAGGGGTGAAACAGGAATAAAGACACAGACTTACTAGAGAATGGACTTGAGGATATGGGGAGGGGGAAGGGTAAACTGTGACAAAGCGAGAGAGAGGCATGGACATATATGCATTGCCAAACGTAAGGTAGATAGCTAGTGGGAAGCAGCCACATAGCACAGGGAGATCAGCTCGGTGCTTTGTGACCACCTGGAGGGGTGGGATAGGGAGGGTGGGAGGGAGGGAGATGCAAGAGGGAAGAGATATGGGAACATATGTATATATATAACTGACTCATTTTGTTGTGAAGCTGAAACTAACATACCATTGTAAAGCAATTATACTCCAATAAAGATGTTAAAAAAAATTAAAATCATTATTATATTTTAAAGATTTATTTCAAACACCCAAACAGCATAGCATTACTTGCCAAACCCAAGAGAAGGCAGCCTTGTCAACTTCAACTACAAACATGGTGTCAGGTAATCTTCCCAGAGGATCACCAAGAAATCAGTAAAACATGATTAGCTTCCTCTACCTCAGGATATTCTCTCTGCAAAGGCAAACCTTATAATATGTCTTGACCAAGAAATAATCCAACTTATATTTTGTTGCTATTTATTTTTCCATTATTCAGTAAAATGCTATACCTTAACAAAGCAATTCTTAACCTTCAACATTATTTCCAAATATGATTCTCTTCACCTGACCTGCAGAATAGTGCACAGATTCGAAGACAATCTTTTATAGATAAAACATTTAAAAAAAATAATCCTTTATAACAAAATATAAAATTTAAAGATTTTTTTTGTCTTCCATAGTTTTTCTTAAATATTTGGTGCCTGCTACTGTACGTATGCAGCTAAATGTTATCAAATGACTAATGAATAAGTAAACACAAAATAATTTTTTTTTCTTCTTTTGTTTTTGCGGTACGCGGGCCTCTCACTGTTGTGGCCTCTCCAGTTGTGAAGCTGCGGACGCGCAGGCTCAACGGCCACGCCTCACGAGCCTAGCCGCTCCGCAGCATGTGGGATCTTCCCGGACCAGGGCACGAACCCATGTCCCCTGCATCGGCAGGCGGACTCTCAACCACTGCGCCACCAGGGAAGCCCACAAAATAATTATTAACAGAAAAATGTTAAGTCTTCCATTGCCCTTGCTTTAACAGCTTGAATTTCTGTAAACTCACTCATGGTTTTACTCTGTACCATATATTTAATAGATATTTTCTACTAATAAAATCTTTGACATACCATTTTTTAAATATTTCTGTTTCATAGAGTTTGACCTAAAGATACCATTACTTCAAGGCTCACCTCGATTTTTGCTACTTCAATAAAATACCACTACTACATTTAAGAAATACTTCTATGTCCAAAAATGGGGAACTAAATAATTCTAACTTGACTGCTGAAAAAAATCTAGATAAAGTGAGCAAAAGATTTCTTTTTTAGTAATCTGCTAAGAGCCATCAGAGAGCTAAAAACGTAGTAAAGAACTATGGATCCAAAGTACAAGAGAAGTAGGAAGCCCAGATTGCTGAGCCTGTCTTTTTTGGGCTGCTTTTGCTTTTATATATCTGCCAATTTCAGAAGCAGTAGTTGAGAGGATGAAAAGCTGAGAAATAATTCTGATGGCTTCACAGAATTAGGATATAAAGATCTTCCTAAGGGTTACACAATGAGCAGGGGGAACTGGAAGTAGACTAGCCTGGCTTCATATGACCTAATTTCCCTTAGGTTGACCCTGAACTGCTAATGACTAACCCTCTATTTGAAATACTTAGAGATTTCTGTCTTCTTGATCACTAATTAAGATTCCTTAAAATTATTTCAGATGTAAAAATCCCATTTTAACAAGAAAATCTAAGTATTTAAAATCAAGTAAGTAAAATAAATTTAAGTTAAACATTCTTAAACACAGAACTGTCTCCTGAAGAATGGTACAAATTAAAGCAAACCCACATATATGACTGTCATTTAGTACTTAAAATGCAAAACATAAAATCTCTATAGTTTATCATTAGTTTGTCCAAAAAAAGTTAAAAGAATCGATTGAATAAGTATCACAGCTTTATTCATACTTTTTTCTTTTAAAGTGCGTTAGTCCCAACACTCATGATTAGCTATAAAATTCAATTAATATCAACTAGTATAATTTTCTTTGTGCAAGTATCATCCTGATTTTAAGAAAGAATTTTGTTTAAAGATGCCCCTGAAGCGTGCTAAACACAGCAACATGATACTGGGAACTTGAGCACATTTTAATTGTCATTCCATAATTCACAGGGTATAACTCTGCACTGCAAGTAAGACGAAGTTCCATTTACTGCACAAAGAAAACTTACATCAAAAGCCTTCAAACTCTAAAGTTTCTAGCTATGTTGAAAACGAGGATATCAACATATATAATGAATCCAGTCAAAAAAGAGAAGAAATATAAGTACAACTAGAATGCTTACTATGAGGCCTCCCCCCAAAAACTATGTATTTAACAGAACTGATAATTTTTATTATCAAAAAAGTATATAACTTGAGAGCTAGGACAGCATCTTTGGCTGTGTCACAAACATTTCAACCATAATGCTGGACATATATATAGGGGGCAAAGTCACCTAGAGAATGGAAGATGGGAAGAACTAACATGCTATAAGGCACTGTTTCTCAAAATGTGAACCTGGGACGATCCACACTATAACTACCTTGAATGCTGGTTTCAAAAGCAGACTTATAAAGTTCAGGATTCTCACCTGTTAATATACACCCCCAAACTAATTCCACCCCTCACACCAAGCCAGACAAATTGTGATCAACCTCTCAGTTTCAGCAGATGTATGTTTACTGGTTAAGAGTAAAAATCAGGCAAAGATACAATGGGAGGGAACAAGGGGGAGAAAGAAAGCATTTTACTTCTTATTCAGGACCTCATCTTTCCTTCCCACATTCAACACTCAGAAATACTTCACACAATATACTGGCTATTTCATTTCTTGTCAACAAGAACTTCAAAAAGGAATTAAATTTTCAGGAATCATTTAGAGAAAGGAGCTTGGTAACTAGTAGAGCAGGGTTAAGAATAAGTTAAGTGCAGACCTCAAATATCTGTTTTTAAATGTGGAACAAGAGAACGAGGGGTACTGTTACTTAAGCTAAGGGCTTTCCCACATTACTTTTTATTCTATACTACCACCAAATCAAGTAACTGTCTTATACCAGAGTTGAGATGAGAAGTTTGGGGACCCAGTGCAGAGTTCTTTCCACAAAGCCACATCTTTACAGTTAAAAGTAATCTGGGAATGAGATATGGGCTGAGATCTCCCAGCTAGAATATAGAACTTTTCTGTGTTATTCACAATTTGATCACTGACACCTAAAACAGTGCCTAACGTTATTAAGGAAAAACGTTCCTAACATGCTATAACAAAAATACCAAAAAATGTAATGTTGAGTCATTACACAAAAGAAGTCTACCTAACCACCAAGAAACAGGCTAGGGCAGGCCTTCCAAGGTGAGAGACTCTGCTCCATGCATCATCCAAGAACCCTGGCTGACCACTCTGCTATTTCAACATGTGGCTTCCAAGGTCACATGCCTGCTGCCATTGCATTCCAGGGTCCACCCTGCAACATGGAAAAAGGTAAATGCGTGTGAAAGAATATGTGTAGAAACAGAACTCCTACTCACATTATTCTGGAGATGAATAGTTACAAGGCCACACCTAGCTGGAAGGCAGGCTGGGAAAAGTAGTCTACCTACATGCCTAAGATGTGTGAAGAAGAGGTTGAAGTCTTTTCAAGAATGATGAAATAAAAAGTTTTCAATGAAAAGTCTGGGATTCCCAAGTGAAAATGTGTCTAATAGGCAGTTGGATGTGGAAATGTTGAGCTCAGAAAACAAGCCAAGGCCAGAGATGCAGATTTGTCTGCCATCAGCAACAGACAGTACAGGTCAGAGATTCTCAAACTTCAGTCCTCAGACCCTCTGCATCACAATCATCCAGGGGGCCTGTGAAAAATACAGATGATTCAGATTCTAAGGCTCCATTTACTGAATCAGAATCTCTTGAGATGAAGACTGGCAATCTTCATTTTTAATGAGCTCCTAAGCAATTCTTATGAACACAAGTTTTAGAAACATAAGCAAAGGGAATAACTGCTGTCAAAAATAAAGATTCAAGATGAAGTTAGCACAAATGAGAGAAGGTGCCAAGAAGTCACTGTTAACATGATCCCGCAGTTTCTGGACTGTTGTCGAGCCATACTACCTATTAGATCAACGGTTCTCAAGTCTAGCTTCACATTAGAACATCTGATGAGCTTTTAAAAAATACTGATGCACAGGTTCCACCCAAGACCAATTACATCAGATCACCAAGTGTGAGGACCAGGAATTAGGGAGTATTTTTTTTTTTAAAAAAAGCTTTACACCTAATTCAGAGTACAGCCAGAATTGAGAAACACCATTATGAGACAGCTGCTTTTACATGCTCTTCATTTCAGAGTCCCAGATTATTGCCCTACTCCAGAGATCACAAACCCTTGTTTTAAATTAGTTGTGAACACTGAAAAATCAAGAGATCTAACATTTTTTAAAAATCTGGATTTCTGACTTCTTTTGAAACAGGCCACAGTGGCCTTATATTATTAAACAGCAAAGATCAGCTGGTACCAGGTAGCAGCTGCTCCAATCTGACCCTTGGCATTCGTTTACCTTCCCTAACTGGCCACTGTAGGCACATGAGTTACTGCCATTGATAGACAGGGGCATTATTACCACAGATAAACAAACATGTTAACTACTCACCTGTTAAGTATTACAAGTACTTTATGCTTAATAACTGTATTTGTTTCACTCACGTAACAAAAATATAGTAATCTGAGTCAATCTTGTAATGTTTTCATATCAGCTTCTTCATTAAACCAATCCCTCCAACTTCCTTTAACTGAAACCTGGCAATGGAAAACAAATACTATCTCCCCTCAAACTCCTGAGTAGTAAGTGCACACTGATGACTTTACCTCAAGCTCCTGAGGTATATGGGGCACAGGATTATGTTCTAAATCCTCCATCCTCCAAGAAAAAGGAGAAAGAGCCCGACAACTCCTTATTTAAATTAATGCCATCCCACTGTAACCCCACATTGCCTATATTACCAACCTACTGGGAATTTTCCCACATTCCCTAAAGCCTTTAACTCAATGACAAAGTCTGCACTGTAACATATCCTACCCACATCATGAGTGACTTTCAGAATTCATGTGGATCATCTGTGCAGCACGGTAGCAATTCCTTGACCACCTCCTACCTCTTCACAATACTTAGGCACTCCCTGAAATCCAAAACCTTGCCACTTATTACTCTGAGGTGCTCTTCATCAGAATCCAATACTGTCTTATCCTTCAGTTTTCTCACTCCTACAGTAACTCCACCTACACCTCATGGATACCTTAAGTTTCCTATATTTCCTAGCAATCCATGAACCCCATTCTTATTGTGCTTCCAGTCTAAATTACAGTGTTTGAAATACTTTATGAAAACCACTAACTTTCCCTCCTGGCAATTCTGATACATCGTCTAAGGCAACCCACAGCCTGAGTTAATTCCAAAATCTGTGATTTTTTCATGGATACAGTTGGGTTGCCATATCCTATAGAGAAATTACACAAGCCTACAGATTGGTCCCCCTTTGGATACATGGTCTCTGACTTCCACTGTGCCTTCAACTCCACTAGTAATATTTTTATTTATCATTAGTGAGCTCAATCTCCCATTCATGCCACCAAGTATTCTATATGTTAATTCTCCCCACGTCCTTTAACCTAGCACCAAACTTTTCACTCTCAATGAGTTACCTCACATACTGAAAAATACAGCCATCTTTAGGCATGAACTACCTCAACTGCCAGCCCACACCCCTCTCCCCCAATTTGCCTTCATCTGCCCACCCCTAATTTTGTCCTTCCTTTCTTGATATATGACTCTCTCCTCCCCACCATTAAAAGTTAGACCTTCTTAAACTGGAAGATTGGGATTATCATATACACACTACTATATTAAAACAGATAACTAGTAAGAACCTACTGTATAGCACAGGGAACTCCACTCAAACTCTGTAATGACCTATAATGGAAAAGAATCTAAAAGAGTGGATATATGTATATGTATAACTGATTCACTTTGCTGTACAGCAGAAGCTAACACAACATTGTAAATCAACTATACTCGAATAAAAGTTAGTTAAAATAAAAAAACTATCTGTCAGGATGCCACACCACAGCTACCTAAAAAAAAAAAGTTAGCCCTTCTATCAATGGTGTTCATCCTCGTCCTCATTCACCTGCTTCATCAGTTATCCCTTTTCTGTCTTATATCT